>NW_012027103.1:333823-362022 GCF_000956235.1 Wasmannia auropunctata | reverse complement strand
CTCTCTCTCTCTCTCTCTTCACGGTTTCTCTTTCTCCCTTTATCTCTCTATCTCGTCACCCTCTTTTCCTCGCCCTCCAGACTCGCAATCCGCAATACATCCGCCATACGCGGATTAAGTGGAATTCGTAAAGGCGATTTAAGTGCGCGGAGGCGAGATCGGAACTAATTAAAGTGAGTTAAATAATGTTCTATCGGGCGGCACGGGGCGGAACCCTTCATGGGAAACACGGTTATCAATTAAACTGAAATTTCTTACTTTCGGAAACTCGTTCGCGACAAATGACTCGAGCGTCGAAAACTAAGTTCCCGGCCCGGGACAAAGAAAATCATCTTGTGATTCGGAGTTCATTATTATCATATTGATAATTGCAGCGAAGTTAAAATGGACTTCGCGCATAGGTATCTGAAGCGCGTATCAGTGGAAACTACCGAATCCGAGAAACTAAGATTTCTCATATTTGTATTAAATTAACTCGTGTTCTCTCCCTCATGTGAATGCAAATTTAGATAGATATGGAATCGCATCGTAATTGTATCTCTTCCGCGGCTGTTAACATTAATTTAATTAACCGAATTTAAATAAATTAAAATCCAATTTTATACAGATTTAGTTGCATAAATTTAAATAAATTTTATTAATTAGTAAACAAACAATTCTCGTATCTCTTTGATACACAGAAAACAATGATTTCGATTACAAAGCTATAAACGTGACTTTCATCCTTTCAGAAATATGCAAAGTAAGCATATTAATTTTGAATTATTTGCCATTGCGCCAAAGTGGTTTTAATGGACGTACAGCCATTTCGAAATTGTTTTGTTCGCTTTCGGAATATTTGCATTTGCAGGTGTAGACACAAATTGTAATTAACATTAAATTTTACTAGAAAGCTGTTCAAATTTATCAATATATTGGCATATTCGGGGCAGACAACAAATATTGTCCACAATTTCTATGCGCGATACGTGTCCGATTGGAATGTTTCGGAGAAACCGCCGCACCCCTCTCTCTCTCTCTCTCTTTCTCTCTCGCTCTCTCTCTTTATCTAGTCACGCACTCGAAATTTCACTATTAAAACGACAGGATTCTTTTTGACGACGGACTAACGTTGATTGGGACGCGTTATTGCGATTACTCGGACTCGTAGATTTTGGAGAATTGCGCGTATAACGATCGACGCGAATCTATATGGTAATACGATGACCGGTTTTGGGCGGGCGGTTACACGGCGGGGTCTCGTGTAGCCGCGGCACTCCAATCAGAGCCTTCCATAATCCGAAGATCTTTGCTAACGAGACCATCGAGAGGAATCGTAATCCAAAGGGGGTTGCCCGGGCTCCGAGATAATATTTCTCTCGCGCGCGCGCATCTCCCGGGCCCTTTATGTATTTACACAATTGCGGCCAATGGACGTATCAGATTCGGTAACTAATCTAAACCGCGTTAACTCCCCGAAATTTCGTGTTCGCCTGCCTGTTATGCTAACTACATTACATTTTGTCTATCTACCAGCTTTTTCGCTTGATCCAATTGTGTTAAGGTAGCATCTTAAAATTAAAATTACTTGCAATTGCATCACTGAATTTACGAAACGTATAAATTCATGTTTACAAGTTTACGAAAATATTTTATTCCACAAATATGTAATTTTATATATATGTTTTATATATATATATATATATGTATGTATTTATATATATATATATATATATATATATAATTAATATACATACATTAAGTATATTAAACATTATCTATACATAATATTTAATGTACTTAATTTGGACATGATTTTTTTAATACTATTATGATCCACCATTTTTTTATCGTCCACCATTTCGAAATTTATTAATAACAAGAATTAGTTTCAAGAAACCGTGATCGTTCAAGTTTGGCTATTGCTAGTGTCCTCTTGAATTTTCAACTTTTTAGCTGGCGCTAAATAGGATTTAATAATTATCCATTTAATTAAACTATCAAAGGGGATGCGTTTGTATAATCATATCTGTAATCCATTTTACGTAATGATGCCATTACGTAAACAGGCGATCGGCAAAGCTCGCAGGATTACCTGCAGCGTAGACGCCATCAAATATACAGGTATATAGGCAGTCTACCATTTGCTAAATGACGTAATATTAATTCTCGCGTCTCATTAGTGGCCTTGCTCGTTAATAGATGCATCCGATAAGTGTACCGCGTAATTGCTAATTCACCGCGATCATTGATGGCCTTCTTAAGAGGTTTAACGTCACGTACGAAGATCTTACTCGTGAATCTATTTACTTGAAATTCACATGTCCACCAAGCTGCGCAATTTCCCATGGAATAAATTCGTCGAAATTTGCGTAGATTTTTTTTTACACGGAAAGAATGATTTTGTTGAAAGGTCTAAAAATTTTACTAAAAACAGATCTGAAAATAATTTTTTATTAAATCATTAAAATAATTAGTTGAAACTGATAAGCATTGCTATAAAACGTTTTGATATTCTAGCAATCATTTTGACTTTTGCACAAAATTATTTTGATTATTGAACAAAAAAGTATTTTCAGATTTGGATTCAGCAAAAGTGTTCTTTCCGTGTATAATTCGATAGGGTATAAACGTGGAGAATAGCGTGCCTCGATAGAGGTCCTAGGCACGTTTTCCTCGGGACCTGCAGCCGCGACAAGATACCTCTCGCGCGGCCAACAAAGGAAACAATAGTGGCGCACATGTGAAACCGCCGTCGCGTCGCCGCGCCGCGCCGCACCGTGCTGTGCCGGACGGCGACGTATTCCGTATGCACGAGTCGAAGCATGGAGAAAAAGGAGCCATTAACTCGCGCAATTATCCTTGGACGGACGAGGCTAGAGTTACGGGCGGGCTAATAGCGGCGTTTCCTGGCACTCCCTCGCGGGAGACACGGACAGTATACGGGGCGGGCGAGGGAGAGGCGTGCGAGACGTGAGACCGAGAGGGTAGAGACGGACTATACAAGGACTCCTATTATCGATACTGATGCCCGGTGCCAATGCGATCGTCCGTGAAATCGCCGCGGAATAAGCGTCTCAAAATAATATCGACTCACGTCGATATTATTCGTCAGACGTATTACGCGTGTCTTGCCGATGTCGTTCGCGCTGCGAGAACGAGATCGATGTATATATAGCGATGTAGAGCAAATTCCGAGCAAACTGAGTCATTTCGCGAGACATTCCAGAGAATTTATGCTCGGACAAAGAAGGCGCGTGATGCATTTGATGTGTGCGATAACTTCTGTAAGGATTGCTGACGAAATTAAATTAAGAAATGCTAATGTAAAGAAAATGGAAAGAGCATATACAGAAAGATAAATAGAAAATAAACTTTTTTAATATATGTAATAAATATATTAAATGTTTTAGTATTTATGATTTAGTATTTCATTTTTAATTCTACATTTTTATCAACGATTTAACAATTTTAATGGTTTTTTCGCGCTAATTTTAGAAAAAACGATCGTGTCATTTGATTAAATCCTTTACTACGGATAAGTTCAGGGAATGTTCACATAAATACATGCCAGCGTTTTTTAAAATTAATTTACTTATTTTTAATATACGCTTCAATATCTTCTCAGTACGAAATAGAAATTAAACTCATTATATTCTAGTGAATATATTATTGACAATTTAGTATTTCATTTTTATAGTCCTACATAAATTTTTAATAATTTAATTATTTTAGCGTTAATTTTAGAAAAACGATTGTATAATTTGATTAAAATCCTTTATGCTATTGTTATGGATTAATTCAGCGAATATTCATAAGAATGAATATGCCTGCGCTTTTTAAAATTAATTTACCTATTTTTAATATACGCTTTTTATTGTTAGCTAGAAATAGAAAATGAATTTATTTTATACATATACTGGAAAATATATTATTGACGATTTAGTATTTTATATTTAATCCTATATATTTTTACGGTTTAATAATTTCATCAGTATCAATTTTATAAAAACGATTATTCAATTAAAATTCTTTCATTAATTAAAAAACACTATTATTAATTAAAGAGATTAATTCAAGAGATATTTACAAAAATGCATGCGTCTGCACTTTTTTAAATTAACTTACCTTTATTTTTAATATACGCTTTAATATCTTACTTAGCACATATCCGTTTTTTAGTACATTTTCACTGCAGAAATTCTGCCGTTTTAATGGCAACGCGGGCAGCTGATCGTCAGCTTGCGCAGTTCGTCGGAATTTATGCGCTTTGTCGCAAAAGTTAGCGGGGCTAAATTATAGTGTAGGGACGTCTCGATTGGACGCGCGAAATGAAATGTAGATACATTCGCACGTCACGACGGTACATTATGCATATTGCCCGCGGATCTGTAGCGGGCACTCGGCTCGTTGGCACTTGGTAACTTGTGCGCACTTACGTGACTCACGACGGAGTGCCTCTCATTAATATGCCGAGAGGAGCAGGTGTATATTTCACGCAGGAGGACGAGCTGATATTTCGGGGTAACCCCGTATTTTAACGCCGTTATCTTTACGAGAATTCCGAGGCGGAATGTATAGTTCCGTGTATATTACCGCGCCGTATATTTTTCCCTTTCTTTCGCGCCGCGTAATCCCACGGCGCGGGCGGCGGCCGCGGTCGTCATCCGAGAACTTTGCGCGTCGCCGGTCTATCGAATTGCCTCCACGACCTTTCGCGAATGCAGGCGAAAGAAGTATATCGGAAAAGTTCACGGGGCGCATAAACGAGTATGCATCTATTCGAATGTTCCCACGTAGTTTTTCATCCGTAATTCATCGCGGTTTTGTAATATATTATTCGCGTCTTTCGCAATTATATTCTCGATTAAATCAAATTGTGAAATGTCGTTCTTCGTATACACAGCTCGCATCAAGCTGTCTGGGACCGGGAGATTACGCGTCCAGGTCTAGGACGTCCTCGGTTCAATGGTGCACACCCTCGCTCTCCGGGTGTACGTACACGCGGGCCCAAATATTGATTCTAATATGACGGTAACTCGAAGGATGGCCAATGGCGCGTGTATATCTTCCGTGAGCACGTAAGCGTGTAACGGACGGTCCTCGCCCACAGGATTGTCCACCGTTCGAGAGGGGCGAGAACTCGACCGTTCGCCCGCTCCGCCGCTTCTCGAGCCTCGAGAAGTGGCCGGCTCCGGACACAGACGGGCGGAAATGTATCGACTTGGCGCCTTCCGGCGGTCACGTCTCGACGCACTTTCCTTCCTTTTCCGTCTGGTTTGCGGAACCTATCGAGATAATCGCGCCGACAAGATTTCGCCGAACCCTCCCCCCCTTCCTCGCTCCCCCCCCCCCTGAACCCGTAATCCTCGCGAGGAAATGCGACGCGTTCGGCCGGGACAAATTTACGGCGCGAGCTTGCGGACGTGCGAGGGACGTTAATCATAATCACGGTCGGCGACGACGATTATATTCCTCGGAGCTTTTATAGTAGCTAGGAATTTTTAGGAATCTCCGGTGGCGTAAATAATAGCGTAATTAGCGTCGACCCGAATAGCCGAAGCAGTTAAGGGAAACGTATTTGCTTTTATTTTAAATGTGTGATATATGTTTAAAAAATTTCAACATAATTACTCTTAAATAATAAGATAAATTTCTGTCAAAGCTACTAGTATATTTACGATCTTGGATTTTTGCTTTTTATTACTTTTCAAGAAAAACGCACAGAGCGCACTGCAGAGAGGTTTTTTTACGCAGAGGATTTTTTGTACGAAGGAGAATTTATTTCCGTGAGTTAAAATTACGGAAAAAATGCGTAAAACCATGATTGAAATTTCACAGCGTCCAAGCTGCTCGTCGGCGTTACTTCAATTCGGAGCAGATTTATCATACGTGAATAACATTTGCCAGACAGCGCAGCTCGACACACCGGCGACACCGGCGTACCATATAGATCCGAGTCGCATAAAATGAATTTAATTGTCTTTGTCTACGGGAATTTCCATATAAAATCCGACCAGGATCAGACAGGACGAGGGATTGCGGCGTGACGCGCGCGCGCGTTCTATTCCGGGAACGTGTGAACCTCGATAATTCGAGGCCGACATAACAATAACCGATTTTCGTTTCGAAACTTTAACGCGCGCCCGTGAATTATGCGGTGGAAATAGCGTGACATTTGCTCTTTTGACGATGCCGATTTGACGTAAAACAAACTCACGTCATATCGGCTCGCGCGCGTAATGCGCAAGCACTCCGGCCGACGCGACGTCTCCGCGCTCCGATATATGCATCGCTGATAAATTTAATACGTGTCAACCGCACGTTCCCGTGAAAATCAAGCTGATGGTAGATCGTGGAATATTTAATCAGACGTATCGCACAGGAGCGGTAAATTGCACCAAATGTAAGATCATTATTTATTGAATCTCCGATCGCTCGCGTATGGCTATGATGGAAATTATTCACTCGATATAAAAGAACACCGACATGAATAGAAAAAAAAGCTGTTCTAGAATAATTTTATTATTTTTCTCCGTGGCAATCGATCTAAATGCGAGACGATAAAATTTGCATGTCTTCAGATTATTAGGGCGACCAAACGTCCTGATTTCCAATATGTGGAAATCGTTTGGTGTTCCTCTTTTTTTGGGACGTAATGGAAATTCAGAAGTAGATATTTGTGCGTCCTCGTGAATATTCGAAATTTCTCCTGATTTGCCATAATTTTTTCACCTATAAAACATTATTAAATATTTTTAAACGTATCGATTAAACTATGTTATAATGTTTGCAAAAATATTAGCCAACAAATTAACAATTTAGATATATATTTTTTTTATATACATGTAATAGGTGAAATAATTCTATGCTGAGAAAAATTTTTTATATTTGTAACTACAATTATATAGTATACCATAATTATAAATATTACTATTATAATTAGTACTAATAATTATATGTATAGTTTTAATGTTAGTACACTGAGAAAATAATTTTTGATATTTGTAATTATAATTACATAGTACCATAATTATGATTGTTACTACTGTAATGTTAGTAACAATAATGTTATGTATAGTTTTATTAACAAATTTATATTAGCACTGAAACTTACTATAGACTTACTATAAACTTACTATAAACTTACTATAAACTTATTATTAGTTATTATTACCATAAAAATGGTTGCAATTATCAAACCATGATATCGTTGGCCCTAAAAATGACTATAAATTATAATTAAATAATGATAATTGCACCATTTTTATGGTAATAATTATAATGTAGTAAGTTTCAAATATATATAAATTTGTTGATAAAACTATACATTATTGTTGTACTAACATTATAGTAGTAATAATCATAATTATGGTATGTAATTATAGTTACAAATACCAAAAATTGTTCTCTCAGTGTACTAATATTAAAATGCTAAAAGGATGTATCTTTTTAAAAATCGCGATCTGTCTAGTATCGCGGACAAGGTAGATACAGTCGTTCCACTCAGACCCAATAAACCATTCGTCGACAGCGTATCTGACAGTCGCACTACCATCTCCGACCGGCGATCCCTCATCGGTCGAAAAGAGAGAGAGATAAAGAGAGAGAGAAAGTCACGTAACGATACTCGCACGCGACGCGGTATATTCTCGCGCGTATTGCCTCTGAAGAGCGACGGGGAGAAGTGCAGAAAACGACGGAGGCGCATCACCCCGGGCCCCCGGTATAATCGAAGACACGTGAACGCCCGCACGGGCAAACACGGCCGTTGTCGTATATATACATACGTATACACGTGCGGCCGGCATGAACACGGCGCACCACGTGAAAGGTGTGGGACGTATATACTAATGGAGGCACACCGTGCCCAACCCACGCGGATCACGGATGGGTGCGGCATTCTACTCCGGCTAATGCGTGGGTGTGCCGCGCGCGTAACAGTGCCTTAAGTAATTGTTTATTGCCATGTCGGCCGGCCGACCGCACTTCGATCTCGCTAGCCTGAGCTCTTCGTCGAAAAACGCTGCCTCGTGACTCGCCCAGCTCTATTCCGCGGAGGAAGCCCCTGCAGCGACGGTAAATCCTACTTCCGGGTATAATGCCGCGCGCGTGCCGCGCGCCCTCGGACGCAGAATGAGATTTTAAACCTTATACTTTTCTCTAACGAACGTCGCCGATCCGATTTTCCCGGATGCGCAGCATAGCATCCGATTAAATTAGTTCTGGGAGTTAAATCTTCTCTGTCAGAGTTCCAGTGTCTTTGGAAATCTCAGGAATTATGGTGTATCAATATATTCAAAGTGAAAAAACAATTACGAATGAGCAATTCTTTATATGGCATTATTTACGAAGAGATGTATTTAAGTTTTTTTTGTTACATTTTGCTCGCGAATAGTTCAGAATTGAATGATACATATAGAAATTAATATCCGATTAATTTTCAGCGGCGACGCCGACGCGACGCCAAGTAAATCCACTTCCAGTAAATTTCAAGGGATCTAAAATTCTAGAAAGTATCAGATCGCGCGCGATCGGCCGCGGCGGGAGCCTTCCGAACGCGAGAAGTATATAAGGCGAAGCTCTTTCGGATCGTCGCACGCCGTTGTTATCTAACGTTTAAAAGTTATGAACTGCTTTAATTGCGGATTACGCACTCGGCGTTTATGCGGCAAAGTGTAACGCCGTCGCACACACGTGCGCGCGTGTGTGTGCTCGCGACGTTTAAATAAATTTTAAACGCGCTAATGTCACGTCATTTCACGTATCTACGCGACAAATAACGCATACATCTGCATTTAGAGATAAGCGGCTTTTAACAGCGCGCAGCGAGGAAGCAAAACCGCGCGCATTCGCGAAACGAGAGGCTCGTTATCGGTCATTTGTAAATTATCGCACTTTTAATTAGAATTCCGTGTATAGGAGGTTAATTAGCAAATGGAAGAAGGAGTTGTAGCTGGAAAAAGATAAAAAATAATTTTCGGCATGTTATCTAGCATTAATGTGTATAGGTATAACGTATATTATATCGTCGTTAAAGTTGCGTATAAATTATCTGCGGCGTGCTGCAATTAAATTGAGTGAACGTAAATTGCAGGTTTTTGTAATTCAACATAGTTTATATTACATTGTTTAAATTGCGCTCTTTATTCGATATTTCAGCAATGTCAAATTCTTTCTTAAAAAAAAGAAGCGACAGTTATTTGTCCCCGGAGGCTATTTCAAGAGCTGCAATCATTTTGCGCTAATATCCGGCCGCACCACCGGCTGATTAACTTTTATCTCGACCGCCCTTTGTGGCACTCCTCTCTCTCTCTCTCTCTCTCTCTCTCTCTCGAAAACTACAATTAGAAAGAGGCAATAAGTAACGTAAGTTACACAGCTGAAATTAATTGCAAAAGCAGGGTCACGAACGAGATCGAAGTACCTACAGCGCAAACGTTAGCTTTTGTCGCGCTACTTTTATAGCCGCTAATAGACCAATATTTAACGAGGTGCTTTCGCGAAAGCTCGGGATCAAATAGACCGGCGGTAATTTCCTAATGCGCGGCAACGGAATATCTCGCGGGGCACGAAGCCGCCGCACGGCGTTCTCTTTCTAATCAGCGCGGTATCGTTTAAAAGCTATCGCGCCTCGCTTTAATTGCAGATTACAAACTCGCCGGCAAGTTGAAGACGGTATTTCGGGTATATCGTATATACCCGGGGCTTTCCCAGCGCTAATGACGGTAATTATCTACGAGTCGCGTCGTGCTCCACAGTAAGCACGCACGTAAGCACGCACGCACGCGCATCAACACGCATATACACGGCAGCATATACACGCGGCGGTAATCATTCGCCCTGATGTAACTAGCCACCCCCCCCCCCTTCCCGACCAGGAGGGAGAGGCATCGTCGCTCGTGTTGGCCGAGAGGGTGTTCCCGCGGCGTCGTCGAGAGAGAAGTCAATTTTCATTTAAGTTTAGGGTGCGCCGGCACGCTATCGTTTCTGCGGAATGATATCGCGCTGCGAGAGCTAAGCTATAGGTCGCCCGTGCGACGCTTCCGCTCGCTCATCATCTAGAAAATCAGCCGGCGCGGCCGCATAGAACGCGAGGCATTAAACCATTAACCGTCGCTCACCGTCCAAATGAATATACACGCAGAGGGGGGGGGGGGGGTTGGACTCTGTTTGGAGGAGGTTTCATCAACGAGGAATTTCTTCTAACTCGTATAAACGCCCCGTGACGCGCAAATTCGCATTTATATTGAATATACGCGGGCCATCGTTAATCGTATATGTATATATCTTTCAAATCTTTAAATGCGTTACATCCCTCTCGCGCTTGTCGTGCTCGACTTGGAGAGTTCTTTTATCTTTCAAGATTAATCTGTAAACTTCACTCGCTCGAACTTCTTATATTCAACGGATATTTTCAGGAGGATGAGAAACGCGATGGGAAAGTTTACGTTTAGTGTACTTGTAGCAAAAAGAATGGCGTACAGTGTCATTTATCAAATCGACGAGACTTTTATGGTGTAGCGGGAGATGGAGAACGATGCGCGAGATGTAGGAGAGAACACCTCCTCCTCGACCACCACTCGAGTCTCTCGTCTCTCCGCGGCATTCCTTCGGCATTCTTTACTATCGGCAAATGTGCAAATCGCGTGTGCTGCATCTGTCACACACGCGCGCGCGCGCGCGCTCGTGTGAGCATCGTGACGCCGCCGACGCCGACGTGCTCATTTAGTTTCGCTCTTCTCATTTTATTATACGCGACGTCACCGCGCGCGAGCGCGTATTAATTCCCAAATCGGACGTTGCAGTCGACAAATAACCTAATTAATCGAGCGAATTTAATTAACCCGCCCTGCACACCGAAAACCCCGCCCCGCGGGCAAAAGTTATGATTCTCGCTCACGCAAGTTGGCATGCTACATCTCCGTCTTTCGCACGCTCCCTGTTTTCTCCTTTCTTCTCCCTGTCTCTTTCTCATACTTTCTCTCTCTCTCTCTCTCGCTCTCTCGTGTTTCACCCTCTTTTTCGCCGTTTCACCAACCCCCTCGTTCATCTCCAACTCGTTTCACCCTCGGCTATCGAGCCGTGCCCAGTCGGCCGTAACGAAAATTGACTTTCTCGCGAGAACGAGAGAAAGGGCAGGGGAGATAGAGAGTATATCGCTGTCGAGACCCAGTTTCGACTTCTCGGTTTCGGCCGACGCGCGCCGTAGTATATCACTATTTTATCCGTTTTTTCCCCCTCCTCTCCTCGTGCTTTTTCGAGGCCGCGCTTCCGCGAGCCCCGTCAAATTTTCCGCGCGATTGATAAAAAAAAAGGAAAAAAAAAGAAACACGCGCCACGCTGCGCTGATTCGCCGCGTTCGCGCCGACTGGCCTAGTTGATGTAATCGAATCGGATATTGACGGCTGATACGAAAATGCACTTCCGCCCCGGTACGTTGACGGGATACATCGCGCCTCTCGTTCGTACTTGGAAGTAAGAAATAGTAGACTCTTACACTCTTCTTCACTTATCTTAGACGTGCTTCCTGTGTTTCCTAAGGTCAATCACGATAATCATGGTTGATATATTTCTTAAAGGGAGGAAAATCCGATTTTTACTTAATTATTACAAGTAATATAAGTAATTGAGAAAGTGATATCTATTTATTAAATATATCACAAAATCATAAAGCGTTCATTTAATATTTTATTAAATCTATGTAATTCAATATTATGTATACAGTAGACAAGTGGCGATCGTGGCGTGAGAGCTGCGCGTCGGCTGTGCTTCTGTGTCAAAGACCCAAGTTAAAATCCATCCAGAACAATATAAACTTCTATATCGATTTGGAAGTGATCGCCACCTTTCAGAAGGCAAAGGCAAAACCGAAAGCAACTCTGCCTGCCTAGGAAAGTCTTTTCTAATGGGCCGTTTGAAATCGGCGTAAAACTGTAGATCCTATCTGCGGATCATATATGTAGAAGAGATCGCCTACGCGCTGACAAGCGTATATAAATTACATAAATAATGATAATTCAGGAGAAATGGATTATCTATATATAATTGAACGTATTAAGAGCTAATGAACCAAACTGGATGTACATACGTGCTAATACATAATCATTAAATTATATGGATATAATCTCTTGTGAATTATCATTGTTTATATAATTTTATACACATATTAGCACGTACATCTATAGGTTGGTTCATTTACAGTCCTTTTATTGTTTATTATTTGAATTTTATTCCTAAGAGCACCTTTCGCTTTTATTTAATAACCTATGTAGTTTACAAAATCTAGGACAAAAGAATTTTATTTCAATACTACGATATCGCTCCAACGCGTCGCAAAAAATATATAAGATATAAAGCCTATTAGACATTTATGTTGCTTTACTACACGGAGAGAATTTTTTTTTAATTTATCCTGCAAATCATGTTAATTGTGGGACAATATAATATTTAGGCAAATTTTACTGTGCACTACAATAAATTTTACTGTAAAATCTTATTGTAGTGCACAGTAAAATTTGTGTAAATACTATATTGTCCTACAATTAACGTGATTTGAAGGGTAAATTTAAAAAAATTCTCTCCGTGTAGAATTAAAAAATTAATTAGGTACTATTCGAAACCTTTGTTAGTGTCACCCCAGGAATCGAAGTGGTTGAAACTTACATCGGATATTTACGTCGCGTCGCGCGACAACAATTTTCAACAATTTGCAACCATTCGTGGGAAGACATCATTTTGCGCTTGATCGGTCTGATGCGTCGGGGACGACTCTTAATTCTGTCGCGCTTCATCGGCGCGGGACGCGACAGCTGCTGAGCCGCGTTACTTCTCGGGTGCGGACACCCGCAGCATTCGTCGGCTATTAACAGCCAAGGTAAAGCAGCCCGTTTTGTATGTGAGGGTTGCAAGGTGTAGCTGTGTCCCATCTGCTCGTGCACGTGGCCCCGGCACGTGTTGCCAGCTGATAATAACCGCCGCCGCCGCCGCCGCCGCCGTCGCTGTCGCCGCGGAGCGCTACATCGACGTGCACGTCAGAGATTTTCACAATGAAGATCGCCGGGAATACATATTAATCCTCTCCACTCATAATTGTTGACTCTTTGTAGATAAACTGCCCCGCGATCCGATATCGCCGCACCACCTATCATTACCCGCGTACGTGCGCGTTTTATGAATCTTGCCGGAGGCAAGACACGTGTAAATTAAATGCATCCTTTTCGCTGGACGTCGCGGTGAAAATTTGGAATAAAATACCATACCGTGTATCTTGACATTTAATATACATTGCCGCGTTTGCGTGCGTTTAGCAGCGAAATGCTAAAACGATCTTTATTTAGCAAAAATGTCACGAGACACGTAGGATAGTGCCATTTCGAGACACACACACACTGCCGGCCAAAAATTTCCGGCCACGTGAATATCCCGATTTCAATTATGCCTCATAACATGTATTATATATACTATATATCGGCATGTGCTCAATAAGTTTGACGTTTTTTAAAAGTTTTAACTATTTGATATAGTGAAAATAGCCTAATCTAATTCTTCTAATCTAATTTAACTACTTAAGTATAAAATTTAAATTAGACAAATTATAAAAAGCTCATATCAAATTATAACGATAATGGAGCTGTTGAGTCAAGCTAGGTGTAACGTGCTGATAATCTTATTTTGAATTGTGGTAGTAAACAATCTTTAATATTATATAAATACTTGAAGTACAATACAAATTATCCCAGACGTTTCGACCCTTTTACATAGCGGTCATCCTCAGTGGTCACAATATAACGAATTAAATAACCAACCTTATATACATGTAAACGCATTCGCTCGCAATTTATAAAAGTCTGATGTTATACAATTCTTGTCTTGGCTTCTAGATTTTCCAGAAAGCGTCATCTTTAGTGAATTATATAATATAGATAGATGTATGTTTGAATATCCAGAAATCATATAACTGTTGAGAGAGAACACACCAAGGATTGAACAACCAGGATTGAAAAAAAAATGAATAAATAAAATAAATGGATAAAATTATATAGAAAACTATTTAAATTATGAATTATGAGTAGTCAACTTAATAAAAATATGTGTAAAACAGAACGTAATAATCTAAGTGAACGTAGTCATTTAGGTATAATTTCTGGATATTCAAACATACATCCATACATCTATCTACAATTCACGGACTAAAGATAACGCTTTCTGGAAAATCTAGAAGCCAAGACAAGAATTGTATCACATTAAACTTTTATAAATTGCGAGCAAATGCGTTTACATGTATATAAGGTTGGTTATTTAATTCGTTATATTCCCACTGAGGATGACCGCTATGTAAAAGGGTCGAAAAGGGTCTGGGATAATTTGTATTGTACTTCAAGTATTTATATAATATTAAAGATTGTTTACCACCACAGTTCAAAATAAGATTATTAGCACGTTACACCTAGCTTGGCTCAATAGCTCCATTACCGTTATTATTTAAGTATTGTTTTACGCGTCAATTTTGTAAACATTATTTCAATTATTACCGATATTCCATTGAAGTCAACATTATTAGCTTTTAACTTTACGTTGGTAGACATATTCAGATGTTTTCGTTGAAAAACAGATACGTGCACACGGAAAGAACGATTTTTTTGAAAGGTCTAAAAATTTTGCTAAAAACAGATCTGAAAATAATTTTTTGTTTCGAATCATCAAAATAATTTGTTGGAATGTTAAAACCGATAAGTATTGCTATAAAACGTTTTGATATTCTAGCAATCATTTTAACTTTTGCACAAAATTATTTTGATTATTGAACAAAAATTATTTTCAGATCTGGATTCAGCAAAATTCTTCTTTCCGTGTACCTAAATATTTCCAGAAATAAATGTAGTAATTAAAATTATTTGCTACTTTAAAAATTTGCAGAGTTTGAAATGTTTTGCAAGTTTATAGGTAGCTTATGTTCGTAACGTCCCTCTTTCGATTACTTTTCAAGATAGGGATAAGAAATCGACCTCAAATCATGAAATACGGGTTGTTAATTCTTGTCATAAAATGGTTCCCCGTCCTTTCGTCAAATAACGAAGAAAATACAGATCCCAAAGTCGAAGATACCATCAAATGTCTATTTCGCTTAATCTAGATATTGAATTGCTAATTTTATTATAGTGATATTCGGAAACTTTGAAGTCTTGTCGATTTGATAAGCACTATACGTTATTTTTTTTGCTAAGTAATACATAAACATAAAATAATTTCTCATCGCGTATCTTATCTTCCTAAAAATACAATGTTGAATACAAGAACAGTATATATATTTTCCTGATTAAAGAAGGAAGGATTCTGATATAAATTGTATTTAAAAAACACGTGATTACATATCTTCACGTTAATAGAAAAATGACGAGTTAAAAATTTTAAGTTTTTATAGAATCTAAAGTCTTTAAGAGATCAATTCTTTTCATCATTACAAAAATTGTTGAGATGTGTCACTCTTCCATCAGTGCCGCCATACGTAGATAAGAAAATAAAAATTAAAGAATTTTAACAATATGTATGTTTATATATATATATATATAACAATCGTATAAGTGCTTTAAACAATAAATTGAAAGAAGACCAATGAACGATCATAGCAGGATCTTGGTGCTTCTAATATTTCTATACATACATATTCTAGTTTCAACGAACTGCGATAAAATTTTAAGTCTAATTTTATATATCTAATTTATGGCGAAGAACATCCAGACAATCTCTGGCGCTAATTATAGCAACACGTTGCCATTTTCGAGGAACGTTCGAAGAGAAATGTTTACAGATCTATGAAACGCAAACCTTTCGTTCGAGAGCTATGAATGTAAACCTTTGAGTCGCCAGATTATCGTACAAAAGTGCGTAACGACGCGGGTCGTTCTCACCTGGTCGGGCCCAGTCGCGCGACGTGGGCTAGTGATAGCTTCGGGCCACGTAACACGGCTGTTTGAACAGGTGACTCGGCAGCTGTTGGCCGGGATAAATTTTATAACACCCCTGCTGGGGCGGCGGCGGCAGCGGCGGCGGCGGCGGCGGGGCGCACGGCTCCGGACTCGCGCTCGTCGTCCGATGGAACACGCACCGGCGAACGCTGTAATCGCCCGGCAACAAAACATTCCATCGAATCGTCCGGAGGTTGATGACTGCACTTACCGGGTCCGGGGGATATGAGCGCGCGGGGGCGAGTCAACAAACGAATTATGCGCTTTACCATCGCATCGGCAGATTGACCGTGCCGCTTTCCCGAACAATCAGCCCGTAACGAGCCTCGCGAGCCTCGCAAAATGGGATGGCATTTATCGGAAGGGAAACAAATCGTTTTCAGCCGTTTTTCGAGCTGCAATATTTTGGGACACGTGTCTTTTTGCCGCGTGTTTCGAAAATATTTCTATATATATATATGAAAAGGTGCTACGTATAAATGGCATTTCTGCTCCACATCGGAAAGTTTAACGGGAAATATTGTGTCTCTTTATATTCCCTCGATTGTGCGCCATTTATTTTCCCGCTGTATGACGGTGCCATCCAGTAGACGTTTCAAAAGTCCCGACTAAAAACTGCGCGATGTCCATGGGAGCGAAATGAAATTCAACGCTCAACCCCTGGGCCGGGTGAAGTTTGGCGGGACGAAGGGCGGAAACGCAGAGAGATGAACGGGAGTTGGTTCTCTCTCTCTCTCTCTCTCTCTCTCTCTCGCTCACTCTTTCTCTCTCCACCTCGTTTTCTAGTTTAGCATACGTATAACGTCGGCGTGCAGTTATGTCGAGTTACGAGGACATAACCCGCCTCTCTTTCGTCCCTGTCTCGCGCTCGTCTCTTCTTCCATCCTTCCCCCTTTAATTTACCCTTGCTCTTTCGCTCTTTGGCCGCTCTCGGGCCGCGATAAATGTTACGGGCCACCATAAAGCATATCGCTATTTCGCTAAAGGGCGTCTGGATATTACGCGGAACGCGCGCGTCCGACACCGAGCGAGCGAGAGCCGAGAGCTCCGCACAGTGCGATAATACACAATAGAAATACCGCGGCGCCGCGCCGGGAAGATTTCAGGGATGAAAGCGGAACAGCGAGGATTATTAAGATGCCTGCCTGGCTCGCTTGCTCGCAAGGCTCCCGCGGCTGCTGTTCGGGCTGCTGAATTCACCGGTTTTAATCCGATACCGCGCTACCATTTCCTTTTATTTCGCGAGCGTAGTGGGTCACCGCGTGATCTCGTCTCGTCCTGACTTTGTATTTTGCAGTTTCGTCCCGTACATAACTTTTGAACTTATATCTCTTTTATCATAATTATTATCGTAGTCACAGGATCGTTTAACAAATATGAGGGGAAATATGGTTCGTAGCAATTAATGTTTTAATATAAGACTCTATAAAACTTTAATCCTTCTAAAACTTTTTAGTTTTGGAAGGATTAGAACAATTTAATCGGAGTAAATATAAATTATGTGTAGAATTTTTACACAGAATGTTCAACTGTATCTTAAATATTTTAATAGCCTATATTTTGAAGATTAATTTTCATTTTTTTTATTACTTGCTATAATTTTTGAATTATAAGCGAGCGATTAAAGTTGGTCACTATAATTATAGTAGGGAAAATTCGTAACTTATTATGAACATTAAGTACTTATTAAGAGGCAATTTCATTCATTTTGAGACGTATGTCTCCAAAAAAAAAGCTGGGCCGAAAGTACATTAACATAATGTATAAATTATCTTATAGCAAATACTTTTCTGATCAAAGTAAAGTTAATCTTGTTCTTTAAAAATGCAATAATAATTAACTCACCGATTTTTATTAAAAATACAAATGACAGAATAATTTAACGTTATAATAATTCTACCTTAGAAAATGTTTGATTCAATATTAAACGTTTCGTAGATTTGAGAGTAGCTCAATACAATGCTCGGCGTTCGTTTTTGTACACAGTGCGTTACCTTGAAGTGTTTGTCTACGCGCGGTCACATTGTTATCATTCGCGCTGTTCGAAACTCGATAGGCAACGGCGCGTGTATCGTATATACAAATTTTTCGGGAATGCAATTGAGACAATATCATGAAATATGCTAATAATTCGGCCAATTTTAACATAAAATATGATACAATTGATTACAATTTTTAATTCATTCTTTAGATAAGTAATGACAAATAAAAAAAGAAACAGATACGAAATACTGAATACATAAAACTTTTATTTAAGTTCTTCATATCTCGTGTACGATAAAGATTAGGTATCATTTTTAGATTATATGATTTATATGAAATAGAATACATTACATTTATATTTAAAACAAGACATAAACTGGAAAAAATTATTAATATCAATGCATTTGTTTATTTTTTCTTTCTTCTCACTATTTTTTAAACAAATTTCAAAATCTACTGTGGCTACCTATTAATTCCAAGATTTATTATTACATAAATTGACCAGAAAACAATACTGCAAGCTTTTCAATATGCATATATCGTAAATCTATATAAAGGAGAAATTATTCGCAAATATATATAAAGGGTAGCAATTACTTTATAATTAGGAAGTAGTATTTATTTAAATAATTTATTAAAAATTAAATTGTTTTTATTATTAACATAACATGCAACTTCTGTCTTGATTTCTCGTAGCCTATCCATTTGTATTTATTGATAAATTGACTTTACATTGCGAGATTCAATAAATATTTTGTCACTAATTGAAGTACGCATGAAAGCGTAGGCTATCGATCTGAATATGTGGTACACCGCACAATATCAAGGAGCCATTTTGAAAGTTATCGTGATTTCGATATCTTTGTATCAGGATTTCCACTCTAATTAATCATTAGAATATGCTATGAAATGTTATACGGTAGTTTGCGGGAGATTCTAGATAATTAGGAGTAACATAATAAATCCAACATAATAAAACAAAAGGACGGGGGAGGGGGGAAATATATATATCTCTATATTACTTTTTTTTGTATAAAGTTGATATTATTTCTTTTAATACCTTATACGGCCTTTGACACTCAAGCACGTCCTCAAGGACCAACCCCCCCAGGCACATGTCTAAAGTGCCTATTATGCTGAGCCACCGCCGGTTGTCCGGGAGATACAGAGTGTCTTTGAAGTACCCGGGCAAACCGGTACAGCGGCTTTAAGGCTTAAGACTTTGGGCAAGATAAGTCAGAAGTTCGACTCGTGCGCGCGGTGCATGTCCGGAAGTGCTTCGTTAAAAGTTATGGCTAACGACGCGACATCGCGACTTAACTGTCGAAGTATATGTAATTAACTGGGTTAAGGGAAAATTATCAGGGGGTGGAGGCATTAAGGAACGGAAATGAAAGTTATGAATGATCACGTTGTTGTAGCCCGGTTAATTAAATTGAAGATGTAAATTGAAAGGGGAGTGCACGGAAAGAACGATTTTGTTGAAAAGTCTAAAAATTTTGCTAAATACAGATCTGAAAATTCATTCTTGTTGAATCGTCAAAAAGTTTTGTTGGAACGTTAAAAATAATAAGCATATTACTATAAAACATTTTGATATTTTAGCAATTATTTTGACTTTTCCACAAAATTATTTTGATTATTGAGCAAACGTTATTTTCAGATCTGGATCCAGCAAAATTGTTCTTTCCGTGTAGGAAACATTGGGAATAAGATTTGGAACTTATGAGGAAAGTTGAACAAAGTTGTGTTTACGCGCGCTATGGTATTATTTCCTGCACTTTATGTGTTTGATGAAAAGATATACAGGTAATTTTTCTGCGTTCACATAAAAATTGATAACTGCTTTAATTTGGTACAATCTCGAAATAGTTTGAATTTCCCGTTCCCAAGATTAAAAATGTTGGACAGGCTCTCTCGACTTCTCGGTCAATCCGATGCAGTGATATCGCGGAAACTCGCATCGGTTTGCAAGATTATCGGGTTTTACCGGAAGGGGGAGAGGGGGAGGAAAGGCACCGTGGGGAATAACGGGAGCAAACGCACGCGAAATGCGGTAATTAGCGTTCTGGATTTGTGTACGGGTATCTAACAGAATTACGGTGTATCGGGGATTGAAATTGCGTGTCACGTGGATTCGCTAATTTGCGGGTACGCTAAAGATCGTTTGCGACGGAGCTTAACCGGCCCGTGTCCGCCGTTAAATTTCCTCGTCACGTCTGTTTTCCTTCCTCCGTGCCCGCTTGAAAATCGTCGTAATTCCATTCGCGGGATAATGCCAGATCCGTGTGTAACGATTACGCTGTATTACCCGGTCGCCACTATGGACATGCCGTTATGTATCGATGATTAAACGCGCGCGTCTTCAGCCAAATGAATTAGCGCGTGCAGCTATTCTATTCCGTAGAATAAATTGTAGATTATACGCGGAAAGAACGATTTTGTTGAAAGATCTAAAAATTCTGCTGGATACGGATCTGAAAATAATTCTTGTTGGACCATCAAAATAATTTTGTTGGAAAGTTAAAAATGATAAGCATCGCTGTAAAATTGTTTTGATATTCTAGCAATCAGTTTGACTTTCCAGTAAAATTATTTTGATTGCCCAACAAAAATTATTTTCAGATCTGTATCGATCCAGCGAAATCGTTCTTTCCACGTACGTCACTTTGTCAGTTTATTATACGCAAATTATTTAGCGCATCTCCTGCAGAGATTATTGTTGCGGACGAGCGAAAATAAAGATTATAGCTTACAGATAATGTTTCACGCGAATTAAATTACTTGTATTGTCCCGCAAATGAAATTTATCTATTATCGCAATTAATCATATCGCGCGTTATATTTAATTTAATCCATCGGTTTTTGATTACGCGCGATATTTACGGGACCTAATTTTCCCCGCCATGTGTAATTCATACGCGGCATGAGTTATTATTGCCGTTGTTATACACACAACCGCCGACGTATATACGCGCTCGTTCAAGTAGCATTGTCGAGCGCGCGCGTATCCATTTCCACCCTGCAGAATTTCTCTCCAGCCTCTGCAGGTTGTACAGTGTATCGCAGTTTAGCACAAAATGAAGCGGTTTACCGTAAACGGTGTTTATTATCGCCGATAATTGCGAGTACGCGTCTCGTGTAATAAACTA
The DNA here is from genome assembly GCF_000956235.1 of Wasmannia auropunctata. NCBI lineage: Eukaryota > Metazoa > Arthropoda > Insecta > Hymenoptera > Formicidae > Wasmannia > Wasmannia auropunctata. The sequence continues at coordinate 340,940 of NW_012027103.1, read as the reverse complement.
GAACCGGCCATCTGAAAATTGAGATCTTTTAGACGGCTTTTAAGGGAGCGCGCGCGCGCCCGGCTTCATTCATAATTGATCGCGCGGCAACTGGGATTCATCCATAAATGCTCTTCGGCAACTGAGATTCATTTCAATCGGCTACTTAAAGTTAACTGCGTGGAATGGTATTGTCTCTCTTTTAAAGGCCCTCGCGTTCTTATCTTAAAACCATGCTCCAATTGAATTCTCCTTCGCGAGGCATAAAATGTATTTTGCAATAAAGAGAAGAATTTTATAGCTATGAAACGTCTGTGATTTTATAGCTATGAAACATAGAGAAAATTCGTGTTACGTAGCAATATATTGCAGTCAAAACCAGTCGTGAAATTTGAGAACATTGTTGGAAGTGTTATATTTAACACATTTCACATATCCTAAACGGTTCATTTAAATTTTTGTGTTAATTTAACATAAGACGAATATGTTAGAAAGTAACACAAATATAAAAATATTATATTAAAGAATTAACTTTAAATTAAAATATTATAATAAAAAATGTAGCACTGACACAATTTGTAAGCAAATTGTCGAAGCATATTTTTTCAATAAAATTAACATTTATGATATGTTAAATTAACACGTTTTATTTATTTATGTTAGAATTTACATTTAAATACATTATTTTTATGTAATTCATAAATTGTGTTATTTTAACACTAAGAAATGTTGAATATCAATTTAACACAAAATATTTAAATAACATAATCACATTATGTTAAATTAACACTCGAATATGTTAAAAATATCAACATGAAATTTTACCAAAGAACTTGAGTGGATCATTTATGACATAAATACAAAATGTTTTTGTACTGTAAAGACAATATTTATTACAGCTGGAATTTATTTTATATGATGAATAAGTGAATTTTTAACAATTGACAATTCAACAATTTTCAACGGGTTAGAAGAAAGAAGATTAGGCAAAGATCTATTGCTTTTCTACTTCACTCATTCGCGTGCCTGTCACGCACTAATTTTTTATTCGTCGAGACGAAAACCCGACCACGTTCCCGGAATGTCAGATCGGCGCGGTTCTCACGTTCGCTTCGACGTATTGACGAGGCACGTGTCGGAAGCCGTAGAAACTTTCGATTAGGTAATCTTAAGGTCGCCCTCGGGGCTTCCCTCTCATCGTCCTAAAATAATAACGGCGACGGCGGCGCCCGCAGCACAGCCATCGTGCTGCCTCCAGCCGCGCGCGATTACGCGTCGAAACTTAACGTGACGCCTGGTGCTTGTGCACGAAAACGGGATGGAGCCCTCGAAATTCATCGCGGTACCGCTTCTCTGTCGCAATCCTGCGGGTATTATAAATAAACGGGGATAAAGGGAGCCGGCCGGAATTCCCGCGTTACGATAATTACACAGGTCAACGCTTAACGTTTCGAATTTAACGTCGAATTATGCTGCTGCTCGAGAAATTTACAACTTCTCGCCGTCTATTTTTCTTTCTAACTATACATTTCTCCATATATCATTTTACGGAACTTTAAGGAAATAATGAAAAAGATAATGTAATAGTACAGAGCATGTACACGCTCTTTTCAAGATACGTATATGCATATATGTTTATTATATTTCATATTAGGTTTAATGATAATAATTGCTTAGCATGCATTTATTATGATAATTATTATATTACGGAATTACTCGCTGCTGTTTAGCATTTGTGACGCCGAATTAAATGCTATTCAACGCACGTGGAACGCGACTAGACGCTAAACGCTAAAATTAGTATTAATCACGAGTCCCCTGCTCACCAAAACGTTAATTAGGATAAATTAACGTTATCCGATGAATCGTCGGTCGCGATTGTATTAGTTGTTAATGCCAAATTCTGTCGGATCGTTAACAGGGAGGGACATGCACGCAGCCAAAGGAAGGCAAAATGAGAGATTAATTAATCGTGAACCACTTTAAAAAAAAACAGTTTATCCTAATAATTTTCTTGAGTAGTGTTTGTCTAATTAAATTCTACACGCAAAAAAGGAGAGAGAAATTTTTTTCTTCTCCATCGACAATTACATTCGGATAATTCGGACTAATAGCATTTCTGCTCCGGTTAATAGGTTAATAGAGTGCTTCGTTTCGAGAGTGCCACTTAGCTTACGCCTGCCGTTTATTAAGGTATAATAGAAAAATTGTCTTTTTTTCCTTCCGCCGGCTTTCGTAATATGGAACAGGCGTGGGCTATCTTTATCGTCGCGCGACCGACCGGCATGTGATATTAATATTACGAAGCGTAAAATTAAAATGTGAGGTAACAAAACGTGAATGCACTGTGCAATATTCAAAATACTCTTATAATTTCTATTTCAGAAATATTATTATGCATAATAATGAGTGTCACGTTTTAAATATATGTGTGCATGCGGAGGTAAGGAGGGGTGTGTGTATGTGTGTGTGTGTATGTGTATGTAGGTGTCTTGAAAATTTGCTGTAGCGTAAATTTTTAATTATACGTAACGACATAACGCGTCCACGGAGCCGTAAGCGGGCATTAATGCGAGGGGCATAAATGTTGTGGTTTAACCCTTTAACGATACAATGCATGCAATATACACGCGGTTGTTGTTCGCAATATCACGAATGTAGCTGGTTAAGAGCTTTTACCACGTATTATAAGCTCGCTGGCCTTCCGCTCCTATAAAGGCGTTGCTTACATTAAGTAATTATAATTCCGGATATGGAAGGCTTAATGCGTTATTGATCGCCTGTTACATATGTATCATTCTATGCTTTATTTGAATAGCACATTAAAAAAGGAGGAATTACGTTTATTTCCTCGATATAATTTACGACATTATCCAGTAATTACATCAATTTTATTGGTACAATTTATTCCCGAAAATTCGAACCCGATAGGCGGTACATTGTACAATAATACGTGCAACAGCGTATATAATAATTATATAATTTCTGAAAGCCCTTTTAGAATTTATATTTTTTATAATCGAGGAAAAGTAATGCGATATCGTGGTAAGTTCTCTCGAAGAAATCGTCCGCTCGTTCGCAGTCGGAATACAGAATTGAGCGCGGTAGTATCGGAGATCAGACAGGGTTCGATGAAGACCGCCGCCGGGAGCCAGGTCGGATATGCGACGCGGTAGTGGCGGCAGCCACGGTTGGCGGTGAATGGTCCTTGCCATAATTTAGCCGGGCGAGGTTTAATAAGGCATGCCGTAGCTCAAGCCCGCTCCCGGCGAAGTGTCAATATGTCCCGGCCGCTGAGTGATATACTTCCGGTCTTCTTCGCGAAATTGAAGAGTCTCCCAGGGAGTCGCCGCGCCAGCGGGGCCGAGCTGGAGAGAGTCGAGTCTCGCCTCGCCTTGCCTTCAAATTGTCACCTATCACCTTTCAAAGTGGGGGGAGAGCTAGGCTCGCTTGCACGCTCCCCCCGGCCTCGTCCTCGTCTCTCGTCTCTCGTCTCTCGTCGAGGATCCGCGCGCCAGGGATATACGGACAACGCGATCGGGCTAACGACTTTGAAACTCCATTAGTCCTCCCGGACTGGCGCCGTACATGTCCGCCCGTAATCGTCCTACGGCCACGTTAATTGTCCCCGCGACCGATCAAATATTTTATTTTAATTGATACGGGCGGATAAATCGATTTACGTGGTGACCTTTAAAACGAACATTTTTACACCTCGTCCCGGCTGAGTGTCCGCTGACTTGAAAAACTGACATGAAACCATTGCGAAAGTTGTTTTTCAATTTTTAACTAAAGATTATTTCTATCTTTTTGAAAGATTACCTTTATTTGAACAAGTCAACAAAAGTTTTGAGTTTTTAAAAAAATGGAAAAAATTTGTGCAGTGTGATCGAATATCAATATTTGAAAGACTTAAAACCTTAAGAAATCATCGATGACTTCAATGATTTCTTGAGGTTTTAAGCCTTTCAAATATTGATATTCGATCACACTGCACGAATTTCGGTTTTTTTCCATTTTTTGACTTCTTCAAATGATTATAACTCACGAACTATTCGGTGTCATGAAATTTTGACAGCGGAGATTTGAAGGAATACCTATATTCGACAGCCATAAGATTAATTTTTGTATATGGTGTCATTTTGTATTCAATTCCGGAAACTTTTCAGCCCATGTAATATATTATTTCTTTCGTTAAGGTTTTGAAGAATTAGTTATGTCGTCTAACGCACGATTTTTTTTATCGCAAGCGCAAAGGCATTTTTATATAATCACACTCGTCCTGGATTACAATAAGATGTATCGAGCTAATTAATCATTATTTTAATTATAATCTAAATGAATTCTCTCACGTGGGAAAGATTACTCCGCTTTAAAGGGACGTTCTTTAAAAGAAAAAAAAACACGGTTCGCTTAATGCACGTGCAAGCTCGACGTTTTTACTAAGTCTTATGTGGAACATCTTTTTTCGAGGCTAAAAATAACCCGGTTGCGTAAGATAGCGGAAGTTCAGTGGACGTCGAGGGCGGACTTGTCAGCTAGGGGGGGTATATAAATCTTGTATTAACCGAGGCATAAATAGAACGGAAGGCGCGGAGTGTTCGAGTTTAGCGTTTGCCGGAGCTAAGGCCTGCATGATAAAAACAATGAGCCGGCTAATGCGCATATCGTAATAGTGTAGTGCGAGGCGCGAAACAAAGGGCGCCTTGTCAGCGGCTAGTTTGAAATTCAACCGCATCGCGTGCACGGATTTGGGAATATGAGAATGGCGACCCACGCGAGCCGCCTGTGAAACCGCAGCGACCGAGGGCGCGTACGCGCCTTCCTCGCACAAAAGCAAGGAAGACCCTTGCGAGATCTTACGTTTTCCGGAAAACGGAGAGAAGACGGCGAGGGGCGAGTTTAAGCGCTTGTCCGCGAAAGGAGCATTAATCTCTCCCAGCCGTACAGCGTCCCGCCCGACGACAATGTGAATTTTAGATTCCACCGTGTACACGTTACTTCGTAAATTAATATTGTTTTTCCCGTGAGAGTCGACGTTCAAATTTATCTTTCGCATCGAACTTTTTCGAAGGGTAGTAAATTCACTTCGTGGCAGGAGACATTAATTCGAAATTTTTTTTAAAGAACGAGGCTTAACAGGTATTTCACAACTAATTTTAACGGTATTTCAATAAATATTGCCAATAAAAAAATATAAAGCAAGCCGCGTAGCTCTGCCGTAAAAGGGGATTAATCTACGCAATTGAAACCCGCGCGGTTGATAAAAGTAATGGTAACTATACATATATATATATATATATAAAATTTTTTAAAATTTTTATATATATTATATATATATATATATATATGTATATGTATGTATATGTATATATATATACGCACGGAAAGAACAATTTTGTTGAAAGATCTAAAAATTTTATAATACAGATTTGAAAATAATTTTTTGTTGAATCATCAAAGTAATTTATTGCAATGTTAAAACCGATAAGCATTGCTATAAAACGTTTTGATGTTCTAGCAATCATTTTCGCACATAATTATTTTGATTATTAAACAAAAATTATTTTCAGATCTGGATTTAACAAAATTGTTCTTTCCGTGTACATAAAAAAAAAACAAAAATCGTGCGTTATACGATATAACTAATTCTTCAAAAACCTGAAAGAAGTAATATACGAAGGTGATCTTTCAAAAGATAGAAATAATCTTTAGTTAAAAAAAAAAAATATATATATATATATATATGTGCATGCGTGTATCTTTTACAAGCGGTTATGATCGTGACAACTAAATTTATTGCTCGTAACGGTACGATTATCGCGTCATAAAGGCGCACAAAGGAGTCCGATACTCCTGACAGCTCCATGCGTGAGCTAAATCGCAACTGCGTATGCAAGTCCATATGGAACCCATCTGTTCTCATCAAGCTGCGTATATCTGCATTTGAGTTCGCTCAAAACACCGGCTGACCAAGCGGGCCGACCGGCGCGGCGCGGCCGAGCCGAGCGGCTGGCCGAGCGCGGCCGGCTCTGAATCATCGATAAACTCCGCGTTTCTCTTCGCGGCGAGGAGAGGCGTTTCTCTCTCTCTCTCTCTCTCTCTCTCTCTCTCTCTCTCTCTCTCTCTCTCTCTCTCTCTCCCTTCTTCCTCTCCGTAGACAGCGGCTTCTGTCCGCCGCCGCAGCCGCCCGTTCTTCTGCCGTTGACGGCTTATGCAATGTCGGAAACTGATCGAATTCATTGGGGCGCGTAATAATGTTTCGTTAGGTCGAGTAAGTTCGTTTACTCTGGCCTATATCTATCCCGCGCGCGCGAGCAGCGGCGGCGGCGGCGGCGGCCTCGTATCGATTAGTTCGCTTTACTCGCATCCGAGCGCGGACGGTCTTTATCACTCCCCTTTATCCCGCGTTATTCTAAGGTCGTTATTGTGCAGAGGCTGCAATTTCGATTTAATCGTTAAATTAGATCGTTGGCTTAAAATCAGTGCGCTCTCTCCTCCCTCCCCCTCCCTCTCCTTCTTCCTCTACACACATCAAACTGCAAACAATAGGTGTTGCGACTTCAACATGCACAGTTCGTTGCGTTACTCTTTGTCCTTTGCTGGACTTTGCTGTTTTAATTTTGTTTTAACATTATAATTTACACGGGAAAATTCATACACCTTTTTAGCACGCAATATTTTTTTATTTTTATACATTATTAATATTTAAAGTAGCATCAAAAGGCTTCCCAGTATGCATAGCGGGAATACGTGATACATGACACTCTTTATTCGCGCTAAATTTCACACGCGGCAGAATTACGAGGTACATAATTCACCCGTTAAATTTCGCGAACGACGTCACTATCACTTCCGCGAATAGTCCACGGAGCTTCGCCTTTTTTCAAGAATGTTTAATAAGAAGCTACGGCTCTCCCCGAGAAAAGGAAACGCCGACTCCCCGGGATGTTCTCGCACGCGATGTCTCACAAGAGTTGCCCGGGTAGGTTCTTTAGCAGAGCTTTCCAGGTTTAATACGATCCTGCAGGAACCTCTCTCTGGAGACTTTCATTAGGGAGATTTACAGGAGGCTGCGAAGAATCCTATTGGGCTCTCTCTCTCTCTCTCTCTCTCTCTCTCTCTCTCTCTCTCTCTC
>NW_012027103.1:304721-333803 GCF_000956235.1 Wasmannia auropunctata | reverse complement strand
GAGGAGGAGGAGGAGGAGGAGGAAGAGGAGTTCAAAGGGCGCCCGAGCGGATATCCTTATTCGAATGTTTAACTCTTGCGCGCGAGGGTGCCCGATGCGCGTCCGTCCAGGGAGAGTAGGTCGTTTCCATGGCGACAAGGGGGTGCATCGGACTGGCACTGGTATCGCTAAAACTGAACGGGGCACCCCTCGTCCGCACCCGCTTCCGCCTACGCCTTCCCTCTCCTGACGGGACACCCTCTCTAAAGTTTCTCTCTCTCTCTCTCTCTCTCTCTCTCTCTCTCTCCCCCTCCGCTCTCTGTCCCTCTCTCTTTTGCTCTCTCTCCCTTTCTCGCTCCCGGTAAATCACACGTCGTAAACGGCGCGGAATTTGTGCCAGTTATAAAAGCAAAATTGATATAGTTAAGCGCGCAAGTCAGTTTTTCATTTTTTTTTCTTCTGCTGACTATTATTCCGTCCCCAAAGTTTTATGTCGCATATGCGATATATAAGCAATATAATCCTCGAGAATCTCGCGATATAAATGATATAACTATTTGTTATTATTCTCTATTATAGCAAACAAATCTTTGTATCGTCATCATATCGTAACTCATATTTCGTGAACAATGAGCTTCGGTAAAAAAAAAAACTTATAAAATTTTGTATTATCGTTATTAGTGAAAAAAAAAATTAAATGTTGAAATGAAAAATGAAATTTCTCAGAAATAGTATACCCATATGTTATATACTATGTGTTCGTATATTGAAAAGAGATCACTTCAAATATAAATTATACTCGGTTTAGGCCTGTTGGAGCTCACTGAGCTCGCTCATAGCTTATTCCGATTTCGATTCCCGAGTTAGCACGCCGCATTGGGAATAAACGTGTACGACACACAGGGAAAGGGAGGGAGGGCCACGGGGAAAGACTCCGCAGCGGTATTCGGTACTTCGTAACGCGGGCGCAAACGCCTGCTGGAGGGCGACGCTGAAGGTGCGTCGACGACGACGGCGACGACGACGACGACGACGAGGAGGCCGAGGGTGCAAGCAGACGGAGGAGATAGGGCGCGCCGACATATTTATTTGATGGGGTCTGATACCCTAATCGATTTTCAATATTCCATACGGGGTATTCCGCAGGGCGCCTAGCCTAGCGTTGCCGGCACCAGCCAGCTCCCTGTGTCCCGGAGTCTATACATAGTCACGACACGGCGGAATGCACGCGCACGTTGGCAAACGCGTGCGCTACTTGCCCCGCTTGCCCGCCCTCTGTGTAACCGGGGACAACGAAATGATATATTCGCGAGGATTGAAATTACGGTGTTACGCCGCGCGATAACAGGCCCTCCCCCTCGTCCTCCTCGCCCCCCCGGCTAGATTACGTATACGTATAAGGGCCGCGGTGCAATTATATGCCGTGCCACGTGCGGGACGAATTGGGCGAGGCGACGGGCTGCAGAAATGAGACCGTTAGAGAGATACGAGTAGATGACGCGAAAAAAAAGGGAAGGGAAAAGGAGCTCGTGATGTCTCTTTGAAGTTGAATACGTAATCTTCGGGATGAAAAAAAAATCAAGCTCTTCGTCCCCCTTTAAATCCTCCCCTTTAATTTCTTTAATTCGAATCTCTCATTTTTTTTCTTTCATTTAATTCGTGTGTGACCTTTAATTTTAATTTAGCTTAATTGGAGATCGCGACTTTCTTATAAATCATCGTGCTACGTCGAGTCTATCGTTATTATACATTTCGTCGGGACGTACGTGGCTTTTACTATTCGTGCGTTTTGTTCCCGTGTCATCGCTCCTCGTCTCGCTCGTCGTTCCAAAAATCATGTAACTCCGTGAACATTATATGGGAGATGGATCTTCGATACTCTTCTTTAAACTTCGAGCGAGTTTAAAAATTCCGAGGCCCGCGGCACACGCGCATGAATCTCCGCGCCGCGCCGCCCGCCAGTACCTATATAATTCCACGTGGAACATAATACTTTTATCGGTCGTCTTTACGACGCGCTCCCGTTCTACCTTTCGTCCTCGCAATTTTATTATCTGAAGAACTGCGACGTTTCCCCGATTACCTGGCGTAGCGAGACGATCGATTCTGAATTTCATGACTTGCCCTCGTTCGCGAGCGCGAGGGCGCGCGGCGAGAAACCACGAAGATACAAGCATGCGGTTTCCGCAAAGCCCGAGGGCTCTTTGTCTGCGAATCTATCGATGTATAACGCGAATTCAGCCGTATGCACTTCCGATAAAGCTGCACACACCCCGCGACGCTGTATACACAAATTCCTCCGGATGCGCGCGAAAAGTATATTCTTATCGTTTTTCCGCGAAGGAGAAAAAAAAAGAGCTCGAGAGATCCGTTTCGTCCGTTAAAGCATTCGCACGTGAGATTTGTACTTCTCAACGGCTTCGCGTCTCGAAATTAGGTCGCGAGTTAATGCTAATAAGTCACTAAATGGAGAATATACCTAGCATTGTTTTTCCTCTCTCGCGCGCGTTATTACAAGAAAATTCTAAGAAATGCGTAAAACTCGAAGCGAAACATCAACCGTGGGAATAAAATGAGCACGGAAATATAATAGCCCGCGTATCTCGAACAAAGGTATATTGTTTTCCGTCCGTTACCAGGGGGAAATTAGAGGAAAAAGCACGCGACCTGAAAGAGAAAAATCGCCGACGCGATCCCCCGGATATAAAACGCTCGACGTAATAACTTCTCAGCGAGGACTGCGTTACCGTCGCGAGAGACGGTTCGGCGGATAAAGTCCCCGCGTATGCCCCTCCCCCCCCCCCCATTAATAATCTATTTAAACGGGGGAACAGGCGGGGGGGGCGAGGGAGAAGGGGGGGAGCTAAAGCGAAAACGCGCGCGACGACGTCATCGGAATACGTAATCCCTCCGGGTCCCTTAGCTCCACCGTTCCCGAAACGCAGAAACGTTATAGGATAGGTATGGCGTACCTAAATGCTAAGTAGACACGTGCGCACTTCCGGTATTCGCTCGCCCGCATATGTCTAATGTAGCGATCGGCAGCGCACACTACGGGAGCAGCAGCCGTGTGCGTGTCGGACCGGCATTGTAAACAGCTTAAAATAGCGTTGACGTTCTCTTCTCCGTTTTGAACGCTCCGTTACCGCGCGCTCGCGAAAGCCTCGCGCGCGATTTTCGCCCGGCCTCTCTCATCCTGCACAATGTGCTCGCCTCGCTCCTTGTTCTCTCCGTCGATTCGACAAATTTTCGACGTCGGCGCGGCGAGCAACCGCATGCTTTTTATCCCCCTCAACGACGACAACGACGACGACGACGACGACGACGACGACAACGATGGCATACAACGACGACGACGGCTCCCGGGCGTTTCTTCCTCTTCTTGCCTCTCGGCTCGGTCGCGCTGGTCGTTTTACTGTCGCTCGTAACAAGAGTAATAGCACCCGTGCTCGTTGTCTGAGCGCCATACAGTCCTGCGGATTGTTAACCCCGGTGAACTTATTTTTACACAATTTCGTGCCAGCGCCGCTTAAGACGCTCGTAACGCGCGTAAAGCCAAGGACGAGTTCACTTTTCGTACGATGGCTTCAAGAGCTTTTTGTGTGTACCATCAGTATCTTGCCGTAAATAAACTTTGACGAAGAATAGCGAGCATGAGAGAGAGAGAGAGAGAGAAAGAGAGAGAGAGAACGTTTAGCTATGACGGAAATATCTACTAAAAATTAATGGAACATTAAAACCATTTTCGAAGAATCCGCCGTGGAAATTCAAGTCGGAATTTCTGTAGTAACGAGAATTAAAATGTCTCATTTTCATATATGCGATTTAGATTCCGCAAAAAAGTAGTTTCCCTAGGCGAAAAATTATTATAGGTGATAAAATACGTCGAATTAAGCTGAAGCTGTCTAAGACTTGTAATTGCTATATTGAAGTTTAATTAAATTTAATAACATTTCGCTTTGCAATAAATCCTCGCGGCAACTATTATAAACTGCTAAGTTCCTCGCAATTCTGTCGTAATGCGTTGCATCGCGTCGCGATTAGTATTGGGAGAGAGGGAGGGAGAGGGAGAGGAAGAAAGAGAGAGAGAGAGAGAGAGGAGCGCGGTAGCATCTCAAGTACGCGGAAATAGATATGGATAACAGAAATAAATTAAAATCATATAAACTGTCAGGAGGGAAAGAAATAATCCAGACATTGGTGCATCTAAAATTACTTTATATTCAGATAGATCCTTGTCGCAATAAACGGTTCTATAAATGTACCCGGATATAATATAGATAATCGCGAGATTGTATCCAGTATTATTTGTTGCGGTCTTTATTTCTATTTTATACTCTGACAATTTAATTATTAGAAATTATTAAAAATCAACGGAAATTACGATAAGAAGGAAGATTAATTTATAAAAATCAAGTCGCCGTTAATCCTAATTGATAATTTGCAAGATAAGAAATTATCACAAGCGTGAATAGCTAATTGCGAGAGACCCATCCTGTGCATCTTACATAATCTAATTAAAGGTTTTTAATCCGGGATGGACGGCATTTCTCTCAGGAGATGCGACATCTTTTTTTTCAGGAATGCAGCGCGAGAGACGTTCTAGATTTTTTTTTAAATACGCAGAGACAAATATTTGCGTCCGTGTAATTTTCTTTCTTCATCAGTGAAATTAAAAAGCGGGGCGCGTTTTTCGCAAGATTGCGAGATGTTTCGCGAGTCGTGTTTGTTACCCGCGGCGCGACGGGACGTTATCTCTCCGGCGGAGAGATTCAGCATCGCGCCTCCCCTCGCGCCGCGCCGCGCCGGCCTAAGGTCAGAAGTTTTGATCTCGCGACGCGCTCAATCACCGCCGCTTATCCGACAAATTGCGTTCTCCGCGGGGCACATGCACGACGACGACGACGACGACGACGACGACGACGACGACGACGTCGAGCGACATCGGCGCGCAGCTCGGATCTCGGCGCAATATCTCTCCGTCGCAGTCGTTTCCCAACGTCTTTCGAGAATGAGCGCGAAGCGCTTATATATACCGTCCGCGGCAGCGTGAGACGTACGTGTCCCGCGGACGAGCGGGGAGCGAGGAGGAAAGAGAATACGACCACTCTAAAACCGCCGGATTTTCTCGTAAAAACCCGCCCTTAAAGGCGGGTCCCGGTGGCATTAGCGAAATGTCGGTAAGAGCTGCGACAGCGTACGACGGGCCGCCACCTCCCGGTTTAATGTCAATCCTCAAATGTCACGTAACCATCCACCACTCGTGGCTGGCTGCGCGTCCTTATCGTCTGCGAGCTCCCAGGGGGACTCTCGGAGGGAGGAAATAACGCGTTTCGACACGGCACATTGTGCCTCTCTATATGTCCCCCTTGCGCTCTCTCCACTCTCTGTTCCCCCCCCCCCCTCCACCGTCCTCAAACCGCGACCCTTCCGCCGAAAACTTTCGGTTTCCTTCGGTAGCTCGTTATTCCCCGGACGTGGCTCTCCGCTCCGCTAATTGGATATGTATTTGCCCATTACGCGCCGCGTCCTGCACAGGACAAGCGCTATCGTTCTCGCGGCAACGGCTCGGCCGCCGCCGCCGCGCCGGCCGCTTGTTTGTACGGCAGTTTATCTTTTTATCGGACAATATTTCTGACAGTCTCGGGCAACCGAAATATATCGCGTCGTTAAATCACGATTTTCGGCTATCTCTCTCTCTCTCTCTCTCTCTCTCTCTCTCTCTCTCTCTATCCCTCCCCCTCCCCGCTCCCTTCCGCAAAATCACGACTACTCTGACAAAACAAATCGAACGTTATATGAATTTAGATAAAGGCTGATAAGAGAATTGTGCGACTTTTCGTTTTGAATCTGTTGAGGCATACAGTGACCCTAGAAAAAAGTGATTTTTTCACCCGTTTTTGTGCTCTCGATTTTGGGACTGGACTGTGTGCCAAATGATATAATGAGACGTTTAATCACAGAGGCATTAATTACAGAGAAGAGTTTCAGGTTGAGGTGACAATTTTTATCACAGCTGGAGGTGGGGAGTCACTTATTACGTGTCTTTACGCGAAAACCCCGATTTGTTTACATTCAAAACGAGCGGCATTTATAACGTAAAACGCCTGCGATCTTGCCTTCATCGGCTGGATCAACCTTCTTAAAATACCAGATCTCGCAGACCTGTGATTCGATAATAAACTTTGATTCTACCCCCCCCCCTCCCTCCAGTTTTGATAACAATTGTCACCTCAACTTGAAACTTCTCTCTGATTAATGTCTCATTATAAGGTGTTAATCATTTGACACGCAGTTCAGTCTCAAAATCGAGGGCCCAAAAATCAGGCAATTCTTTGGCTCTTTTTATATCAATAACAATAAGATATATTTCTTATTGATTCTTGGATCAAGAAAATCAACGTGTCCTGTGGATCGATTGACACGAATCAAGGGAAATGTTATAATTAAATTTTGCAAATCGTGGAACGTTACAAAATCACGCCGCACAGTGCTGTTGAAGCTACACTGTCGAAAAGATTTCGCGCTTTATCGCGCGGATGGAACGCGCGCATCGCTCGCAGCAGACGAGCTCCGGCAGCATCAATGTTAATGCATACGCGTACGCATAACTTCCTCGAAATTCCGCTAATACGACAGGCATTTTCAAAATTACCACTCGCGCATGCCCCGACATTACTGGCGTGCGCTGCATATCGCTTGTACATTTGCGCCGCAACATCGCGCTTGCCCTTTTCTATTTATGTACACATCGCCCGTACGGGAATAGCTTTCTGATTCTCACGTGTACGCAATCTGGCGAACCTATTGCAGCTGGAAAGTTATATTTGTCCGCAATTGGAGCTGCTGCACGCTCGCGCGCGCCCCCACCTCCGCTTGTTTTTAAACGCGGGCTCTCTTGGGTCTCTCGGAAATCAACATCTGCTTTTTTTATCGCCTTAGCGATCTCGCGTGATGCATCGTCATTGATTCGAAGTTTCCGAGAGAAGAGGAAATATCGTCACTGTTTATCGCGTTTCTAAAAAAAGATAGGAAAATCCAGATCTTGGTGAAGGAATCGCAATGCTCGATCGGCGTGAATTGGCTAAATTTTCGAAAGTTCGACTATTCGTATCGGTATTTTCGTTGCTTTTATCTCTCTTTTTTTATCTCGAGCGTCCTGATTAAAAGCATTTCCTTTCTTTGGCTTGTACGTCAGTCTCAGTCCGGATATAAATGCGCGCGAAGCACGGTATTGTGGGAACAGCGGCGGTTTATTTAGTAAGCAAGATATGAAAATCCGTGCAAGTGACGATTCGGATGCGGGAATCGAATAAACAGTTTCTCTGGACATGACAGCTTATGCACGCGCACGTGCAACTGCGAATGCGTCCGCGTGCGCGTATACACGCGGTACACGCACAACCGTGTGTAATTGAAACGCCGAGAATGATGTAGAGACGTTGCCATGCCGCATACGGGAATAACCGTGCTTATATGCAAGGAAAATGATTTCAGATGCGCGCCTAACGTTTGATAAATAGAGGGAGCGCAAAACGAATAGCGGATTTAAGTCCATATAATTTTTACAATTTATTACAAAAATTCACTGTAATAAACTTGTCTTCTTAACTTACTTTTTAAGTGATCAAGAAGAAAAGTAGATAGATAATTATTATTGGTATTATCAAATAGAAAAGCTGGTAAATAATTTTATATGCTCAAAATATTTGTTATAACTGTAAAAAAATATAGTTAATTATTATAATAATCTTATATAAGCGTTGTAATAATTAACAGTTTTTTCTGTAATAAGTATTTTGAACATATAAAATTGTTCAACTTTCCTTCTTACTTTCCTTCTTAATTATTAAAAATAAATCAATTTCTCTCGTATAGTTTTTATAATGAAAGTCCTCAAACTAATTCTTTTCCTTTTTTTCAAACACTAATTGCTTGCGAAGACTTTTCTTTTATTGCATTGCGAGAGTTTGCCTCGGCAAAAGTAGTTCAATATGATGGCAGATCGTGGCTTACGGGACACCGCTATGCGAGTCGTCGAAGTTTCCATCGCTATCTGCGAGGAAAGCGATGCCATGCAACGCGGTTAGCCGCAGACTCGATACGCACATTCAACGACTCCGAACTGCAATTACTAGTAACCATCTTCGCGCCGCGGCCTCGCATAGTTATACCTCCGTTATGCGAAATTTCCGGTTAATCCGACGACTTTCGACGAACGATCCGCGCGGCGGATGTTACACGCCGCGGGAACCCCGCGCGACGCGGCCAACGAGATCGGGAACTTATTGCACCTCGGTACTTTATCGCGAACTAGGTAACGGCGCGCGCGGCGGGCAGCCAATAAAAGGGAATTGAATCAAGTGTCACAATAAGGTATACCAAGACGTTTCATTATTAACACCAGTAGAGCCTGCAGATTTACATCGTCTTTACCTGACTGTAAAATATTTATCAGCTTTTATGTTCGAGTCTTATTGACTGCATCTGTTGGACAGCGTTGTCACTTTATTAACTCATTGTGAAAAAAAAAATAGTTCGCTAGAGATATGCGAATAGTTCGAATTTGAATCGAATCGAATCGAATCACAGTAGATTCGATTCGAGTTCGTTTTCGAATCTGCAAGATTCGAAATCGAATACTTCGAGAATTTCAAACCAACAATGGTTCGATTTCGAATCGATCGCCTAATGTAATGTGGGAAATTAATCTGGGAAAATTTGATTCAGTATTCGATTCGTATTCGAATTAAAGAGATTCGATTCGATTCGATTCTACCATGAAAGTGCTTAATTCGTACACCTCTAGCTGTAGCCAAGTGATCGCCCGTACAAGATTTATTTTGGGTTTACATAGATTAAAAAGTCGATGCACGCATGTATACAAGATCGCGAATCATTGGAAACTATGTATAAGTGCTATATTTTTGTCAAAACCGTGTTGTGGAACCGCTTGAGTGATATTACGAAATCACAACAGGCGGAAATCCCGAGGAACGATGCCCGATGATAAATCACACGGTCGCAACCCGGCTGTTAAGCGCGAAATAGCCGGGCGTAAAACAGCGTTCGGCAATAATTTTCAGGCACGCTCCGTGAAACCCGTCGCGGTAAGCCGTCACGGCCAGATGGATTTATCAAAAGCAAAACATTATATGCGCAGTCCCGCCATCAAAACATTTCGATTCGAGGGACCGGATTTAGCCGGCATGGATATCGCCGGCGTTTCCAACGAACGAAAGTCTAAATCGGTCGCCGATTGACGCACGGCCAAATTTTAGAGCCGGTCCGCGCGCGGCTTCTGAGTTCGCGGAGTGGCGCGTCGCGGCGCGTCGCGTCGCGATGCCTTGCGTCGTGATCGATTTTCCGAGGCCGAACACCTGGTTCTCGTATCGACTACTCTCCCGAGAGAGAGTATTATTCCCGGTAAAGATAGATGGTGAAGCTCTCTCGGAAGACGGAGGGAGATGTATGTATACGCCTGTATGCAGGGCTGTGACCAGGCATCCCGCCGCCTCAGGCGGCAATGCTGTACAGTGGCAACTCTTTCCTCGCCCTCTCCACGTTTTCTCCAATTTGATCTCGTTATCATCCAACAAATATTGGAAAGTATTTGTTGAACAATTTTTACACGTTCGCTTTGAAAACTGTTGATATCTCAGCGTTTTTAAGTAGAAAAACTATTTAAAAAATAACGCATTATCTAAGACATGTCTTGTCTGAAAAATAAGAAAAATAATAAGCTAAGAAATAAATAGTAATCCGAAATGATAGAAAAGTGCTATTGTACACGGAAAGAACAATTTTGTTGAAAGATCTAAAAATTTTGCTGAAAACAGATCTGAAATTAAATTCTTGTTGAATCATCAAAATAATTTGTTGAAAAGTTAAAAATAATAAGCATTGCTATAAAACGTTTTCATATTCTAACAATCATTTTGACTTTTCAACAAAATTATTTTGATTATTGGACAAAAATTATTTTCAGATCTGGATCCAGCAAAATTGTCCTTTCCGCGTATAGACGTCTCTGCATTCGTCGAAGAATTTATTTAAAATTGTTGGGAATTATAGAGAACCCGACTCTCTGCGCGCACATAATTTATTTCGTGTATGAAATTTATCGTTCCTAAAATTTTGGTACGTTGCACTCGGTTACGAGTTCTACCATGTACAGGACGTTGCAGAAACGGTGGCTCGGTTATGGTCGCTAGCCGGAAGAAATACGACGACCGCATCCGTCGAAAAACGTTGTTAATGTCCCCATCCTTTATCCCCGCCGCCGGCGATAATTTATAGCGGGCTAATTGAAGCGCGCTTGAGTGTTAATGATGCGGATTTTACATTACACGAAACATTATCGACTAGTGAATGGTGGATTTTATATCCTCGCTTGAGCTGAAGTGATTAATGTAGAGTATCATTTAAAATACGGTTTCGCATTATTGAAAAGCTCTCGACTTTTGAGGAAATATTTTAAAATACCATCGGGGAGGCATTGGGAAAACTAAACGCGTTTAAACAAAAATAAAAATCTTTTTTGGAGATGCTCAACCTAGCGAAATTTGTAACAAAATAGGATTAAAAGCTTAATATATTTTTAGCAAAAAACGTTGTTCTTGCTGGATGAATAAAAAAAAAAGAGAGGAGAATCCGAAGAAACTATCTTAAAATTGTCTTAAAAACCAGACAATCTAAACATAGTGCCGTTTCTACATGGCACGATTTCAGCGCGATTGCCATCAAGATAAAAGATTCAAAAGCAAGAAGGGTAGACAAACAAATAATAGATGGGAAATTGCGGGCGGAATCGCGGTGGAGCCTGCCAACTTTATATAAGACTTATGGGTGCATTGGTTCCGATACTGGAATACCATCGCCGTACCAGATGTCGGTGCCCGCAAAACGCGAAGTTTCATACTAACAGCGAAAAAGAGTAGCCAAAGGTAAGAAGCTCAAGACTGATCTCTTCTTTATCCTAAAGAGAATTTTCAGAGAGAATTCGCCTAAGGGCCAGCGAACACGACGTCCGCGCAATTCCATGATCCATTATATATTTCTATATATCCATTCGCGATTTCAAAGTGCATATTTCCATCTTTCAATTTTTGCCGGTGAATCTTTTCTTCTTGTTATATTTCTGACAGTTTTAAGCAGTTTGTTATATCTTTAAGACATAATCATCCGCGATATGTATACAAAGTTACATACTCCTAAAGTTACTTTACTAATTTCCTTTTTGAGAGCTTTTCAAAGTTGCAAATAAAAGATAACAATTGTTAACCACATAGTAAAATTATGATAATAAGATATATTTGACGTCCAATATATCTTTATAAAATATATCTGGAGGAGAATTATCTTTTAGAATTTACCCTGAAAATTATGTTAATCGTGAGACAACATAGTACTTCGATAAAGTTTTTATAATTTTCTGTTTTTTTTTACTGTGCACTATAATAAATTTGTTATAGTATATATTTAAAAAAATAGTGAAAATCACATAAAATTCGTCGAAATACTATGTTGTTTAGAGGTGTGCGAATAGTTCGAATCGAATCGAATCACAGTGGATACGATTTGAGTTCGTTTTCGAATCGTAAGATTCGAAATCGAACAGTTTCGAAATCGAGAATTTCGAATCAACAATGGTTCGATTTTGAATCGATCGCCTATTTTATTTGCTTCATTTACATCTCCCGCGCGACCAATTGTTCTTATCAATGTATCCATATTATAGATTAATAAAATATTCGAAAGCATTCTAACTGTTCGTGTATACACATATTAAATTACATATTTTCTAGTTCGAAATGTCACATAAGATTATAATCTTTTGTAATAAAATGTAAATCGAAAACAGATCTTCAGTTTGTTTAAATCATTGCGTAAAATAATAAATCATAAATTTTAACATTTATTACGTTTGAATTAACAATGTTACATCAAGAAAAATTTCAGTCAGATTTGATTCATATTCGAATTAAAGAGATTCGATTCGATCTCGAACATGTTATCAAAAATTCGATTCAATTCGATTCGATCATGCAAATACTTGATTGCACACCTCTAAATTGTTGTTTCACGATTAACATGATTTTCAGGGTAAATTTTAAACTAAAATTCTCTCCGTGTAGATACATTGACTTGGAAATCAATATTGGTATCAACGGAGCTCGTAAGAATATTCGTCCGTTATTGTCTATCCATCCTGGGCTCGCACGATGGACCGATCTGCTGTGGAAGTTGCGAGTATTGGATGAGCGGAGATAAGTTTCTCGTCACGTCGTACGCGGGGTGCAGGGTTCGCCCGCCCCGCGCAATTTTAAGACTTAATTAAAACGAAATTCAATTGAAATATTTGCGCGCCGGAGAGGGAGGAGGGGTGGGGGAGGGGAAGTGTTTATTACGGCGTCGTCGGCCGAGTTCTAAATCCGCGGGCCCCGGGGACGTGGCGCGTAAGCCGCGGACGGTATTTGCAAAATTAAAAGTACGAACACGTGTACCATCCCCGCCCCGCGCGCGCGCGCGCGCGCGCGCTGGATGAGATTATGCAAACTAAGTTTACATTTAGATGCAAACATAAGGCTTACGCGCCGGCTAAAATGTAAGCTACGTACATTTCGCACAGGTGTAGTATCGTGTCCGTTCGGCGGGCGGGCGAACCGGCGTCTAACACATTTAATGCAGACCGCGCGGACATTACAGTATACGTCGTTCGTGATACACACGTTGACTTAATCTAAGCATTAGAATATGAGCGCCCCGCGGTAAGCGCCGGAAACACAACACGCTGGTCTCAGGCATTTATAACCGTTAATGGACAAGACGTGTTTCTGCCACGCGTTGACGTTTTGAACGTTCGCCACACGTTTGAAATTAGTGGCGCGCACAATAGACACTTCCTATATTTGTTTAACTGCAAATTTCATTCACATCGGTATGGGATGTGTTCACGGGGCGTGGATATATAAATGGAAACGATAGCGTTTCCTCTATATGTATATGCGCGCGAATGAAATAAAATGAGATTACGAAACGGCAGAACGCATTAATATGCAACGCCGCGTAAAAAAAAAAAAAAAGAGTTCCTTCTTTAGAGAGCTTTTACATTGCGCGCGTTGTTACGTCTTTTTTTCCTTTTTTTTTCCCCCCGGTAAAAACTAGCTCTACCGGCGCTTTCAAAGGGAGATAACAATAGCGACAAAAGAATGAATACGCGGGCGTTTTATAGCTCGCGCGGAATATCGAAACCGGTAGCGTGTAGCGTGAATAACGTAAACGACGGGTAACATTGTAAAACGTTGCTCTATACGCGAAACTATTTCGAAGTATTCTCTTTAAGCTGTGCATACCGCATACCCCAAAGGACGCGGCGTATAGTTTCCAGATAAAGGGCCATATGTTCGGTACTTGGGAGTCGAGTGTATACAAATCCCTGCCCGTGAGCCGCATAAGAATGTAGTATAGCTGCTGTCCCGGCCAAAAACATCCGGCCGGCGCTCTGCATATATTTCACCTCTATTCACCGTAAATACACCCGTTCCCCCCGTCCGTCCGTCCGCTCGCGCCGTCGCGAGCGAAATCAAAATCAGTGTGGAGAACGGAAGAACAAAAGTCGACAACGTAAATTTTAGATTATTACATCACTCGATCGCCTCCGCGTTAAAATGCGACGATCGCGACGGCAGGCTCTCTCGCGAATAGAATGGGGAATCGCGGTGATTTTTCAATGACGTAACCGACAGCTTTATGAAGAGTATACGAAGGTAATTTAGCGGAATTAATGTGATTAATAATCTGATTATGATTTATGTTTAAATTAATTATTGCATTGGATATTCTAGCATTATGAATTAAACATTTAATAGTAATTAATTTCTCCCCCCCCCTCCCCTCCCCCCGACAGAGATCAGTATAAATAGAGCGTATGCAGCGTTGCAAAATTTAAAATTCGCGTACAAATGTTTGAGTGAAAAACTGTGTGCGAGAAACCTCGGATAGTACATAAATATATTGTACATCGTCTGCAAAGGGGGAGTTGTTATAGAAAAAACGAGCTTTCCACTTTGAGCTATTCTGTTGCTATATCTGTAGTCGCGAAAAAAAATTATCAAACGCCATACGTTGTTACCTCGCTCAACGATCTCTGCCGAAACGTGAAAAACGATCTGTGCTGCGTAAAAATAAAATCCATGAATTTCGCGTCCGCCGGTATGGACATTCACGGCGCGAGATAATCTCTTTATTCTTCTTCCAACGTAAAACGGCGTCTACAGTGAGACTTAAGACTTAAAATTTAAGAAAATTGATCAATCATAGTCGATTATTCACGCGAGAAGAATAATCGATTGGTGATTGGTCGATTTCCTTAAATCTTAAGTCTTAAGTCTCATTGTAGACGCCGCTTAAGATGATCATAAACCTACTTTCCTCACATTTTTCTCTTTCGCGAAATTCTCACTGATTGCGAAATTTCAAAGTCAAAATTGAAAGATATATAAATGTTTATTTTTATGTTCAAAAGTCAATGAATCAATATTCATGTCAATGTTAAAAATATTCGAAAATCAATCAATGAATAAAATTTACCAAGAACGAGAGAAGATATCTTATTTCTTGGCTCTTATAAAAAGCCGTCATCTTACTCTCAAGCTCTCCTGCACCGAGACATATTTGTCGGGAAAGCTTTCTTCCTACAATGTCTCAGCCGCGCAAATGGCATCGCCGGATTAATCGCCGCGGAAGGTTAACAGCTAAAGTCAGCATCAGCTGCCGTTCCGCTGCAAAGTTTGCTTATGCTGGGCCGTTTGTTCCATCCTCGGAATAACTTCGCGATAAACATTTCGAAAGATGCCGAGGCGAGAAAGGATTGGCTGATACGCGCCGTCATAAAGTCTCCGATATACAGTGAAATCCATTTAAATGAGAGCATCTAAATCTGTTTGGCCTTGTTAGTAAGAACCCGTTGTAAGAATCTCGTATACTTCTGTAGGTACCAGCGGCAAACTAAACTCGGGAACGGCACGCAAGTGCAATAATTATGTTAAAAGCGTATTAGATTATTATCATACCTCTCTTAATCCGTTTATTAATCTCTCAAAAGCTCGATCCATTATTTTAAATTAGTTCAGTCAATTTTTTTAATTAGTTTCTCTAGAAAGAACCTTTTTTATATTACAAATAAAACAGAAATTCTTTTTAATTCTTCTTTATTCTAATCTTATTATATAAAATTATAATTTAAGAAATCATGAGAAATATTTGAAATAAATACCTTTTCTTATTCCTTCTTTCTTATTTCTTTTCTCATTCCTTCTTTCTTATTTCTAATACTTATTTTTCACATTTATATGCATAAATATAAAGTTTAAAGTAAAGCTTTGTGTTACATTACCGAAAGTAGGAGTTACATAATTTGGTGTGTATGATCGAATTTACGATCACTGTCAATACTTTTATGCCCGATTACAAGTATCGAGAAGTAATCAATCATTCTTTGCGGTTGTCGAAATCTAAACGAAAACTTTCGTGCTTTGATAGAGAAAAAGATTACATCACGGGATGTTCCGGGAAAAACATCGTTTTTGTGTTTATTTCGCAGGCTATTATTCAACATCGAATTAATATATCCTATCTTCAACAATACAATAAAATTTATACCCGTTTTCTTAATTATACAAAATGAACAAATTTTGTAAGAATAATTCGTTTTTCGTTCGTTTATAATAATTTGAGAAACAGAGGAGAGGACGTTATTAACATTGAAACATGGCACGTGAAATATCACATTAATGCAATTTCTACGTCAGAGAAATCTGCCGCATATATCCTGCTTCTTATAGGAGAAGCGCGGCAGTGAAAACTCACGAATATTATCTCTCACCATTTCGTGTCTTTACATCCCTCACAAAATTTTTATATTTTTGAAAAATGTATTCTAAAATGTTTATACTTGCAATACACAGAGTGAGCCAAAGAAACAGAAAAAGGGAGTAAAATAAAAACTTCATCAAAATATAGCGCACAATATGTCATTTACAAATTACATTGTAATCATTACATCTTGAAAACAACACATCCACCTTTTGAGTGCGAGTGGAAGTTTTCTTCCAACATTTCATTTTCTTTGCAATTTCTTTACGAATATTTGTTTTAAGTTCAACAATACTTCGAGGTTGCAAGAAGCCAGAGAAGAGACTTTAGAGAGAGATTATAAAAATGCGTGCTCTCAAGAAGTAATTATTTGAAGGATGTCATTTTTAAATTATAACGGTTTATTACGCGTTACGGTAGCGACGACAATAAAGAGTAATAAAAGATTAGGTAATTTGTAAATGGCACGTTATACATATACTATATTTCGATGTAATCAAACGTAATGAAGATTTTAAGTTTTTATTTTACCCCTTAAAATTTTTCGTTTCTTTAGCCCATCCTATATAATGTATTATATATAATATAAAATATTGAAGACCTTTAGAAAGAGAAAATGAAAAGCAACATCTTCCTTTGGCTTCACAGAGAGACTTTATATTATACTTGCGTATAGCGGCGCACACTTTAGTCAAACTTGTCAGATATTTCTGTTTGAAACGAATAAGTATATTTAGAGCACATCAAGTGACACATTTGAATTTAGACAAACTGACGTCGAAATCGCGCGGTGAATCGATCAAGTCCCGCTGCATATGGACAAACACGTTTCTCGCGCGGATCCATTAAACTGCCACAATGTCTAAATATTGCCAAAAGTCAAACGGTGACCCCTCCCGGATTAATCCATAAGGCATACAGCGTCGGCCGGGGACGCGGGTATGTATGTGTGTGTATGTGTGTGTGTATGTGTATGTGTATGTGTGTGTGTGTGTGTGTGTTGCGATGTAACCTTTCAGCTTCGAAAATCTTAGATGGCTGCGCCGCCCGCACTCGGGGCTTCCCCCTCGTAGCGTCTCGCTTTACACGCTCCGCCGGAAGTGCAATGGGTTCCTACCGCACGAACGGCTCCCGCAAATATTTGGACCAGACGCGCTCTCGGAAACTGGCTACTCGATCGATTTCGCGACGTCGTGGCATGACCGGAGCGCGTATTGTAATATCTTATTCCGTCGTCCCCTTTCCGCTGTTAAAAATATACACACCTTCGGATGTTCTTTGTATCGTTAAAGCAAACAGTAATGTGAAAAGACAAATACAATAAAAAAAAAAAAAATGAAATAAAGAACTGATACCTGTTCCATAATTTATATAACATTTGCGCGCGTGGCTAGTGGAATGTTTACTCAGCAGAAGAGACGATAACTTTTTGATCGAGTTAAATCGTTATCGTATAACGTGATAAGTGTCAACACTTTTGAAAGTTATGATAAGAAATTTCACGTCACTGCAAGAGGATTGTTCAAATACCTCGCAGCCATGCGGTCTTGAATATCCCGGAAAAGTTGCGGAGATCTTGAAAATACTAAAAGTTTCGCCAGATCTCGGAAGATTTAAAAGCTCGGAAGTTGTTGTAGATCTTAAAATTCTTAAAAGCTTACCACACTTCCAACGATTGGAACATTCCAAGAGAACCACGCGGAGAAACAGAGAGAGAGAGAGAGAGAACGTTCAGATAACCTTGAAGATCTAATGAAACGCAACGATATTGCGTGTGCATGCTCTTTGATTTGGATAAATTCCACAGTCGTGGCACAGCACCAGCGCAACATATATCGCAATACATTCTTACGTTATCGAGAACCTGCACGCGATCGCATACCGCGCGCATAGTGACTTCTCTTCTCTCTTTATCAATTATTTTTCCCTTTTCCGTCCGCATTACTTCCTCCCTGTCTCTCGTTTTATTATTCTTACGTTTGTATATTAATAACGGTAATGCGATCAAGAGAGAGAGGAGGGGGGAGGGCTTTGTAAATAACGGGTAATAACGGTGTTGTGCAATTCGAGAGGAAGTGGAACGGCCGGCGTGGAGACGCACTGCATAGTACTGCAACTCGCTCGCGAACTTTGTCGTGAGCGTTATAGAGAGCGCGCAGAAACGCTACCTTACTGTCCCACGATTTGCATACGAAAGTATCGAGCAGTTACAAATTACTGGCTCGGGCTAGCGGAGCTTCACTTACGAGGTATAGTGTATACGGGTCGGCGGCCAGGCCGGGGATAAATTCCGTCGGTTTTCTCCGCCGTGTCCGCGGACAAAGGAGGGAAGAAAAAATGGACGTCTTACTCCCAGGACAGCGAGAGAGGGCTGATTGCTCCGCTCGGGCATTTTGAGACCGCGCCGCGCGCTCTCTGCGGCTCTGCGCCGGCCGGGGACAAATTGCGAAACTTCCATCCTCTAATGTCGCGCCGTCGACTCTCCGGGGGTGCCTTGGAGCATACTGCCTCGATCTCTCCCGTTTCCCGCCCCCTTCCCCCCCCCCTCTTCCCCCGCTTCTCGTTCGTGGCTCGCATATGTATGTACGATGCATCGCGATGCCGGAGCGCAAAACACGTCGCGGATCGCGTTCTTCGCGATTATGGCGGTAGCGTTGGCGGGGGAGGGAAGAGAGGGGGGGGGGAGGAAGAGGGAAATAGGCAGCGCTGCACGGCGCGTAAATAGAGGTACGTAGATGGTAACTAGCCGTGACTCCTTTCGAGAACTGGGTCGCGCCCGTGGAGGGAAAACGAGCGTGTCGAATCGCGGGGAAACGCGAGATTCTCTGGGCGCCCGTTGATCCTCCGACGATGATTCTCCTCCATGTAGCCATGCAGCCAGCTCGAATGCGCCTCTGAATTCCGCGGGGCAATATTGCTTGTTGCAACGCGCATGCAACGAGCAGCATCTCAAAAAGTAAATATAATTTTCTGTATTGATTTTCAGCTCTATCTGGCTCGCGATTTAATTAGAATTTCGAATTATATCTCGATCAAATATATCCAAAGATAAATCGCCGAATTTCCTCTCCCCCGAATATTGCCGCGCAGTTAAAAAAACAACACCCTGTCTATTTCTGATGTATGGAGAGAGGCGGGTATTAATGTCGAAATAACGAGAGGAAAGTATTGACCGCGTATCTGGTATATTGAGATATCGGTGACCCCCCGGCACGCTTTTATTCGACTTTTATTCTCCGGTCGATTTTATTCGACATTCATAGGATCGTCGTCCGAATTCGGGGCTCGATCGATTCGACGTCGCCGGCCGCGCGCCAGCTGCGTATAATTGCTTCTGCCGAAGTATCGAGGGGATTGGAGACGGATAAAGGTTTCCTTTTTATTCATCGTTACGCTCCCTTTGTTTACTGTCTGATAACTGTCGTCTCCGACGAAGAATACGTATGGCTGGCGTATCTCCCGCGGTATGCGCTATACGAAAACCGATTTCATCGTTCGTAAAGAATGCCGGGGAAATACCTATATCTCTTGAAAGTTCGCGAAGTTTATTTTCCATTGTGCAGAGGGAGAGAGAGAAAGAGAGAGAGCATAGCTTCACGTTACGTTAGATCTAAAATCAAAGATTTTCCAAGGAATCTCACAAAGATTATCCTGTTGCGCAATGAATTGTGGCTACTTTTAGATTTATATCACAATACCGATAAAAAAATAAAATTTTGTGATACATCATTCTTGCACGGAGAAAACGATTTTGTTGAAAAGTCTAAAAATTTTGCTAAAAACAGATCTGAAAATAATTTTTTGTTCAATTATCAAAATAATTTGTTGGAATGTTAAAACTGATGCAAACATTGCTATAAAATGTTTTGATGTTCTAGCAATCATTTTAACTTTCGCATAAAATTATTTTGATTATTGAACAAAAATTATTTTCAAATCTGAATTCAGTAAAATTGTTCTTTCTGTGTGTAAAAATTATATCATTATGACTGTCTTTTAATGTCTTTTGCTACATCTGTCCACATTTTAATATCATTTTAAAAAAGGAATGTCCGCTCTAATAATTTTACGTATTTTATACAAGGAGAAAACGCTGGCTAGTGAAAAGCGACCCCGTTGCTCCAGTTAGTATCATTTGCATTTAGCGACTCTTTTGATAAGCATTCAACAAAGAGGGCTGCATTTTCGCAAATCGTATCCGTGCACCGAAATCCATTTTCGTCACATATATCTTTACCTAACAAAAAGGAGACCCGACACAACATTGCACTACGTATTACCCCTGTATATTCCACCGTACTACCCATACATTTATACAACGCACACGTGTGTACGTACGGTCGCACACACGTACACCATTGTTACACTGTGACATCCGCGGGACGCCTATCACTTCCATCGTCACGTCACGATGTAACCGCGTAGCGAAAACAAATGCGTTTGCCAGAATCTCATTGCGTCTCTCTTCCACGGTCTCTCTTCTTTCCTTCCCAATTTCTCGATCTTCTCGTCTTTCTCGTGTTTCCCCCGTTTCCTTCTTCTCTCTCTTTCTCGCGTCTGTATACACATCCAGTGGCGGATGAAAGCTTTCTGAGACCCTAATATATTTTGTGTCATTTCGCAGGAGAACCAAGAAGACAAATCAAATTTCTAGGAAACGAAAGGGCGAATTTTGTAATCTCAAATAAATTCGGAGGCCTTTTTTTCTAAGGGAAGTAACATCGCTGCTTTAACAATTGTTTCACCGATTAAATTCAGATATCTTTAAAATTTATTCTTGAGGAATTTATGAGTTGAGAAATCTGTGTCAAAAAATTGGTATAATTAATTTATTAAAGAATTAATTTATTAAAAAATCTCTGTAATTTATTGACATAATATCTACATTTGGGTCAAGTTATACGATATAATCATGTGACGCTCTTTTATACTGTAAGACGCTAAAATCGTGGGTTATCCGCCACTGGTTTCATCCCTTCGCCGAGCGAGTTACACAGCTCTCGCCGGCATCGCGTAGAAGCGTGCCGCGCCGTCAAAATGCAAATTCCGTCCACGCGGCTCGTTGAATTATTATTTTAAGCCCCGTAACGGCCATTCGCTACGGGAAAATCTCATGAAAATTAATTTATTTTAATGCACTTGGTCCACGTCGCGACTGTTACGGAGAAAGTCGGAGAACGAGAGCGAGAGAACGAGCAGGAGAAAGAAAGAGAAAGAGAGAGAGAGAGAGAAAAGGAGAAAGAAAAATGAACGGAGGAAAATGGACGAGACAAGAGAGAGAGAGACGAAAGGAGGAAAGGAACGGGGGGGGGGAGGGGGAAAGTGGAAAAAGAGCCGATGCGTCGGCAAGGGTGCAGACACCAAATTAACGTTCGACTCATGCTTCTTTCAGCACACTCCGCCGCGGAATTGAGAATTCTGAATTCTGGAGCCAGGTCTCGGCTTAGACGGAGAGAAGGATTTCCGCCGAGATTTTCTCTGTACATCCCCCTCGTCAGCCATCCTCGGCAACCGGCTCCGGTGGCGCGGGCGCGGGCGCGTCCCCGTCAGCCCCCCTCCGCGCTTCCGTTATGAAGACGTTCGCGCATCGTCACTTTACCGACTTCCCGGTAAGATTTTTCAACGAGTCTTAAAGCCCACCCCCGCTGCCAGCGGAAATCTATTCTTTGTATTATCGTTTAAACGGCAAACATTCGCCGTTTTCTTTCCTCGCGGCAGACACGGCGAACTCCCCCTCCCCCCTCCTTCTCCCTCCCCCCAGCGACCGATTCTATCTTTATTTGCAAATAAAACTCTAGGATTATTATATGCGCGCGTTATATCGGCGACATTACGTCGCTTGCACGCGCAAATTGCGCTAACTCTCATCAGGATTGTAATGTATTCAGTAATACGATTCGCGTAATATTGCAACACGTTCAAATAAACTTTTTATTGAATATACGGAAGAAAAAACACGAACGGTTGACTGACAGTCGGTGAATTTGAATGGCACGATAATGGCGGCCAATTCACCTCTAATTGAAAACACTCGCAATCAATGAATTGCAAATACAATAACGGCAATGTTTGAATTGAAAAGGCGGAATAAAGAGAATTGAGAATTGAAAAGTATATTTTTCGTATTTGGGCTATATATGGGTTGCACGATTTACGTTTTTATTTTTTCATCTCGTTTGCGCGCAACTACGATTTAATTACTTTTTAAGTTACGATTTGTGCAACTTGCTCGGTTAATTTTAACGCCGCGGCAGATTACCGTGCCCGTCGTATAACTCGCAAACTTTCAGACTTTTAACTTTTGTCTTCTGGAACGTATTCAGCGTGTTCAGCTACACAAAAGCCTCGATAAAGATTTTCGCTGATTAAACACCATTGTAAACGCGACTTCGTTTCTCGTAATATAATACTTGATAATAATAATCTTATTTCGACATAATAGAACTCTATAGAGAAAATTATATGAGAAGGCAACCTTAAACCCATAAATATCCAATGATGTAGATCAACAATAATTACGATAAAATTGGAATGTTGAAAACAAAAATTAGATTTAACAAATACTTATATACATTTTGTAGAATAAACGGTGCCCAATTGTTAAGCTTGGAATGAACCGTGAATGACTGATAACGTTTTACGTATAGAGAAATCACCGAATTTGACACTTTTATGCGAAATGTCGATAGTGCCCTTTATACCGCATCAAACGTACGGGTTTAAAGGGTTAAAGCCGAAGATGACTTTTCATGCCATCGACATGAAGCGAAGGAGGGCATATAGACGGTGTCGAGAATCTCCTCGGCATCTCGAGATGCCACGCTAATTCCATCTCGAGTTCTCGATCCCTCCAGCCTTTTCTCAAGCAATTCCTCGGTGCATGATGCCTTCTCCCTGACGAAGGAGACGGTTATGTATACAGGGTGTTCGCAAGTACCATCCTTGGTTTAAAAATGCCATTTTTTCAGATTCTAAATTATTTTATCTCGATGAAAAATATAGAGGCAAATCATCTGTCGTAATTTTCAAATTTCCAATGTAATATACCTTTGTAACCGAACTACGAATAAGAAAATTTGTTTAAATTTTCTTAAAATGAACTGAAAAGTAGAATTTGATACGAAATTTTGCTCACAAAATTTTTAATTTTGCGACATCAAAATACAAGTTGGCCAGAGAGACTGTCATTGAAGTGGAGTTCGACGGTTTTTGGGACACCGCGTATAGCGACTCTCGCAGATAGACGTGCACAGTCTGCGTGCATGATAGATCCAGCGGTTCGCATGGAGAACTTTATGGGACGATAATGGACAGATTTATGGGACTGTTTATCGATCCTCGAGTAAATCCAATTTTCGTAGCCGCGACGGAGCGGCGAGGATACCGTCCGCGGGACATCGTAAAGATTGTGGAACGACGACGGGGGCAAAAAGTTCTTAACTTCCGTCCGTCCGTCCGTCCTGTCGGTACAAATCTGAATTTATCAGGCAATTTACGAGTAATTTCCGAGTCGCCGCGAGCGTGAACGATTTTCCGTCCTTATACCTTTTAGATACGGAATTGTACGCAGGGGGATGTTTGAAAAATCAGAGATTGAAAAAAGCCGGATGACGATTGACGCGATCATAAATGAACAATTATATGAAAATTTATTGACGTTAAATCGCGCATACTTCATTATTTCGCAATGTAAAATAAAGCATGAAAAATGTTAAAACACACACAAAAAATACGTGAGAAAATCGGAGCGCTTTACACATTAAATTTTATGATGCGCAAATAACGCTGCTGCAATCGCTCGTAGCTCGTTGATTAATCGCGAGGCTGAAGTACGGGGAAAGGCGTAGCGACAAAAAAAAACGGCGGAAATCCCTCGCGACAAGGCCACTTGGTCGGGATCTTCATTTTCGCGAACTCAGGCTTTAACTTTCGGACTCGAGGCTTTTTCATGGTTTAAGGACAAGCCGGGGAAGGGGAGGGAGGGAGGGAGAAGCCCTCCCTGTGCTCGTCCCTCAAATCCTTTCATAAAGAATATCCATCCTTCCAACTCACGTCTCCAAGAGCACTTGCTCCCTCCCCCGCCTCGCCGGCTCTTTCGCTTCCTCATTTCTTTGTCCCCTAGTCCTCGCTCTCCACCACGCGTCTCCATCTCGACGTTCCTCCTTTCCACTCTCGCTATCGCTTCCGTGTATCTCCAGTCTCTTTTTGTCTCTGCAGTTTTTTTTTTCAACTTGTCGTGTTTTGTTATTTTGCATTTTTACGAACGCGTGTAACCGACAAAGCGCGCGTCCTCTCCTCTCTCCTCGTCGGAGGATTCGAGTTTTCCCTTCAATGCGGCGCGGCGTGTCGAATTCGAGCATCCTTGACGGACCGGGCGCAAGCGTATAGTCTTACCGGTCCTCGAAATTGTTCGGCGTATATTGGACGGCAGCTTCGAGGCTGCGCGCGATTCTTATGCGGAAACGGAAACTCTCGCGGATCGAATTGAAAGAAAAGCGCAAGCTCGCCGACGCCGTATTGCGGCGAGATGGCGGAAACTATTTTTTAGCTCCCCCGCCGCGTTGCAGGGGAAGAGGGGGAAGGAGGGGGGATGGGGAAAAAATACGCGCGCGTTAAGGGATTAAAAACGGACATCGGGCGCTGCAGTCGCGCGTGCTCGAAAGTTGATCGAGATTATCGCGTATTCGAACCGTGGGGGGTGCACTCGATTTCGACCGGGGCGCCCGGGGGTTTCCGACCGAGACCGAACAATCGCGGCACTCGAGAATTTCCGGTGCCCGCGCGTCCGCCCGCCCTCAACCCCGAAATGCCATGGGGTTTTTTTTATTTCGCGCTTGCGTTTTCGTCGAACCTCGCGGTCGATCGCGGGGTTCACAGGGGGGGGGGGGAGAGGGGCAGAGGGGAAGAGGGACGCCTCTCGCTCTCTCTCCCGAGAAATCGGATAACCGCTCCACGGGAACCACGAGGCCTGACGGTCGATGAATAAAGGAGACGCGCGATTTAAATTGTAAATGACCGCGATATCCGCGCGGAGGCAAACCTTCAATTAGGGTCCCGCACGCGGAGGAGGTACATATACACACGTATCACACTCGTCAGCGGCGCGCCGGGCATTGCCGCCGCCGTAAGATGTGCCAGATAGATAGACGGACGGTCGTTTGTTGCGATTTAGGCGAAACGACGCGTGAAACATGTCGAAAAACGCAAACAGACGTAGCGCGGCGGGTGACACGCCTCATAAGGCAGCCGATCGCGATCGCGATCGCGCCTTCCAATCGCATACCTTCGCATTTGTTTCCTTCAGCAATCCCGATCGTGTATGCGACGTCGACATTGTTTCGACGACATTGTCTCTCTCTCTCTCGATTTTACATCAAAATTTCTTTCTCAAGGAGAGTCTTCCGTCTCGCCGCACGTTCTCAGTAATCTTAAAACTGGGCCGCTGGACCGGCGAAGTATTAATATCAGGCACGCACAAAAGAGAATATTCTCTGCACAAAAGAGATATTTTTCTAACGTGGCTTCGTGTGTATAAGTATACACGAATCCTCTCGACGAACGGCAGCCTTCAGTCGGAGATCTCTCGCGGCAACGGCGCCCGTTTAATCTCGGGTTAATCCTCGATGTCAATCGGCCGTGTCTGCTGCTTCGGGAAGTATTTGCGAGAAAAAGAGACAGCGTGAGGGAGAGAGTCGTTCTGTATAAAAGGGGAACGCGCGTTTACCTAGATTCCGGGCAAAACGCTCGGGAAAGGTTGCCGTCGACGCGCGGAAAAACGGGCACGGGGAAATCGTGTGTATATAGGGTGGCGGTTGGGGAACGATGTTCGCGAGTACTTGAATGTCTCATTTCGCGGAGGGCTGCGGGGGAGGGGAAGTGGTTAGAGAGGCGTGAGGAGGGGAAGGTGAGGGTGAGGGGTAGGGGGGGCAGAATGGTGGCGTCGCGCCGGAACTTTATAAAGCGCGTCTTTGCATGTTTTCACTCCGGGCACGCACGCTTTTATCGTCCCTACAACGCCGCCGGTAGCGAGGCGGCACGATAACACGATCCAATTCGTCGTCACGACACGTATATATGTATGCGTGTATTCGTGTGGGTGTAATGCGTATACGTGTGCATGTCCGCCTGGGTGCGTGTCGTGTGCATACATATACACGTATATACATGTTGGACATATATGCGCGTGCACGCACACACGCATATACGCGTCGTGCATGCATGCATGCATGCATGCATGCATGCATACCGGAAGAGCGTGCGGGCGTTCCGCGCGCGCGGCAGAACGATCGATCGCAAAAGTTACGTAATGAGTCTCCGCGTGTGTGCTAACTCTTGCCCGGAGACCGCCAAAATCTAGGTTATCAAGTTTTCGTCGGCAACCCACGGCCGACACGTTCGACCAGGGCCGCAGCTACACCTCGCCGAAAGTCATAAAACGTTGAAAGCATGCGCGTGCTTAGTTAAAACATTAGATATCATCTGCCTACCTTCCTGACGACATGAAAGTTCCTTGTTTGTACGAAAAAAATATTTTCATTATCCTCGCGATTTCCTGGTAAAGAACGATCGATTTCAACTTGAAGAATCGATACTGAAGAAATTTTCTGTTGCTTTCTTTTTCAGAGAATTTAATTGAAATGAAATTCATCAAAAAAAAAAAAAAGAAGAAATAGTTCATAGCTCGAAAAATTCTCCGGCGCGTTCGGAACGATATTCAATTGAGCGACTTCGTCGCCGAAAACGGCGACAAATCGAATAAAATTTCTTAATTCGCTCCCCCCGGGAGTACGCGCGCGCGCACGGCGCCAATTAAATTTCAGCATGGTAATTCGGGCGGGTGCACCGCCGGGGGAGATCCCGAAGATGACGCATCTCTCTGCGTCAGCGCGGCGGCGGCGGCGGCGGCGGCGGTGGCGGCGGCCCGCTCCTCTCCGCTTCACCCGGCCCAGAAATGGCTGGCTCGATTAGCGCAACTGGGCAACCAACTTCGAAAACCCGTCGGGTACGATAACTTTTCTCTCCTCTCTCAAGCACGCGCGCGCGCGCGCACGGCCGAAACTTCTCCCGTTTCCCTTTTTTCTCTCCTGTTTTCTTTCCCGCGTCCCGTGCATTAGAGTAATCACGCGGCGATGGTGGAGAGGAGTGTAAGAGCCGTCGCGGGAGCGCGAGACGGCTCTTTCTCTCTTAAAGCTTGCCTTATCGAGTAACGGAAAGGTCGACGCGGTTATCCGAAACACATTTGCACGCGGTTTGGTCGGCGAGGCTGTCGGTGGCATTTAATAATTTGTCCGGTATATCGGTACAACATAGATCGCAATCAGTCCGTCGAAACGCGCGGCCGGGCGTATTGAAAATTTTTTCGCAGATCTATATTTCGCTCACGTAATTTTCGAAAAATTCAGCGAATATCCGGTTGCGTATATCGCATCTGCATTTATATGAAAATAAATAGGAGTAGTTATTATACTGAAAATTAAAGACAAAAAAAATTTTAATATTCATATGGAGAGTAATATAAATGCGTGGGTAAGAGAAATATTCACGTCAAAAAGATTTTCATATAATTTCCTCCGCAATACACTTTTGATTCTAACCCACATTTTATTTAATATACAATTACGTGATTATTACGACGGATGGCTTAAATGATATTCCGTTATTTGGAAACTGCAGGATTTTCATTTCGGGCGTAATGGAGATGTGGTTTTATGTAAATCAAACGCTCCACGAATACAGGACTGATATTATTCGCGTATTATTCTCTTACCGTATTATAAATTAATTTGCATAATAATATGCCACGCGCGATTCTGTTCGAAATTCGCCCTAGCTATTTTTTTTTTTTGGTTTTTTTTCTTATCTTCGAAAAACCACGTCGCCATGCGATTCAATTACGGTATCACGGTTTCCGCGATGAGCGCCGACGTACCGAGATGACTGCGCGCGAGCGCGATTGCGAACGCGAAGCGCCCGTATATACACATACACGCGCTCGCGCACGCGATTTTATTACGTTGTGTATATCCAAGTGCGTCTCATTATAGGCCATGAATAATGTAGCGCCCATGGAAATGCATCGCGCCCGAATGGAATCGCCCGAATTTCCGGGCGGCAGAATAAAACACGTCGTATCCATGCTAATCGGCGTATTGCATTTTGCCGGTCAATTGCACCGGCTAGACTAACAGTCCAATTTAACGACGGCTGCCGGCCCGGCAGCAAGAGGACGCGGCAGTGATAATATCCACGTCTCGTAATCGGGAACAACTGCCGGAGCACATGTGCGTCACGCGCGATGCCGATTAAATTGCGCGTCCTCTAAACGGCGTAACGAGCGGCGTTACAGCCCGCCGCCATTCCCACGGGAATGTTTTCATTCACGTCGATCGCCCGGGGGGGAAGTGGAGGAGGAGGGGGAGGCGCGGGGAGGGGGACAGCGGGTCCTCTTTGATTCATATCGCGCGCGACGATAAGATCCGTAAATGAAAGCGCGATAAACCGCGAAGGGATTGTGCGCACTCCGCCGCGCACGGACGCGTTATCGCCGAGCAGTCGATAAACTCTCCCCACGATCGTTATACCGGGAATTCAAGGATGCGACTCGCACGATTCTCGCGAGCGGGAGAGAGGCCCACACGTGCGCGCGCGCGCGCACCCAGCACAGGGGACTATCGGTCAAAGAAACAGCTCCTCGGGCATTCGATCTCGTTGCGGTTGATATACATTTCTAATGAGCGCAGATCGGATGAACGGAGTTGCGAGATAGCGGTCGCGCGCGTTCAGAATCCGGACGTTTAATTTTATATACATAGTTATAATACACGTATACGCGTTGCTCCGCCGCAGTTTGGATTAGAGTTTGCATTTCGAATTTTACGCGCGCCGATGTAAAGGCCAGACCGCGTACGTATAACGCATATTCGAAATTCCTATACACTTGTCGAAATACATCGCGTCCTGCGATGCATTTTGTATATATACGTATGCCTAGCTCGTTCAGGCGTTTCCCAGGAAAACTTATGTCTTGCGGTTTAACTATTTAATGTTATACACCGCCCTTAAATTTACATAATGTTCAGTATGCAAAATACTATTTGATATTTTCACGCCGAGTAAAGCGAAATTTTATACTGCAACGGAGGTAATTTAATTTCCTGGAACGAGAGAAAATAGTAACTTGGTGCTTATAAATTACAGAATTTTTAGTCGCAACATTTTCTTCCCCCC
>NW_012027103.1:288627-304701 GCF_000956235.1 Wasmannia auropunctata | reverse complement strand
CCCCCCCCTCTTCTCTCTCTGTCTCTCTCTCTCTCTCTCTCTGCAAGAAAAGAAAATCTGTCATCTGTAATACTCTCGTTAACTTTCGGTTGATAGAGGTAATATAACATCTGACGTGACTTCGTATTCAAGGAAGTTTGCGTTAACAGCGCGTATTTTATAGTACTCCTAATGTACAGCGCAAAGATGGATGCGGTTGTCGGGAATTCCGAGGGAAACTGCGCGGCTTTCCCGGACCCCGCTGACTTTTAATTCCATTTCCCGCAAACACATCTTCTGTTCCCAGCAAACAACTGAATAATCGATAGTTACCGCGGGCCCTGCACCGACGGATGTTGAATTTTAATAACATCGGTTCTCTCAAATCCAGCGAATGAATAGGCATCAGAGAGACTCTTTGTCGGGCGAACAGTATTGTAAAGACAGTCGACACGCACAGAGAGAGAGAGAGAGAGAGAGAGAGAGAGAGAGAGAGAGAGAAGCGGAAGAGAAAGAGGATTCCCGAGTCCGAGAGCGGGCGCGGGTGATACGACGAGGCGAAATCGGCGTTGTCAGACGTCTGGAAAATCGAGAAAGTCAGGGAAACTGAGAAGAATGTCAGGGGATATCGGGGCGAGCCCGAAAAATTTCGGAAGACTTTTGCACAGTTGGAAGATGGGGAAGATTAATTGAGACGGCGGATGGAATGACATTTTGACTCCGCTCGAATCATTTATACCTAAAAATTACATCTGCATTTAAAAGAAGGTTAACAATAGCTCTTTTCATCAGTCGCTGGCAATATCTCGGCCACTTTATCTTTCCTTCTTTTTTTTTATCGATTTTCGCGTGTCCTTCGCGAGATATTGCAATCGCGTTTAGAATCTTCTATCTCGCCTCTGCGATCGAAGTTCGAAAAAAAAAAAACTGGAGAAACTCGGACTGGAAATCTCCGGAATTGTATCCGCGCGGCGGACTTGGACGGCGCGCGATGCGCCACGTCGAGACACCCGTTAGACTATCGCCGAGGAGAATGACATAAGACATCCCCGTTCTGACTCGGGCGCCATATGACCGTCTCTGTCGCAAGCTCCGTCCCCGCTCCAGGTACAAGGGAGAGAGGTGGGGGCCTTCCTCCTGATCCCCTCTTGCGCCCGCGCCGCTATCCTCCACATTCTACTACCGTCATTCCTTGCCCTCTCGTCTCACCGGTCCGCCACCTACCACCACCCCCGCACCCCCACCACGCCGGCATCGGCGCACAACCACCACCGCAGCCGTCCACCACCACCATTGCGCTCTCCGACCAACACATCGGCACCAACCGCCGGGAGAAAGAGAGAGAGAGAAAGAGAGAGAGAACCGTTGTCGGGAGCGAGAGGGACGACGAAGGAGAAGAAAGAAGTTCAGGACGAAAGAGAGACGGAGCGAGGCGGGGGAGATTACGTGGGAAGGAGAAAAAGAGGGGGACAAAGAAGCCAAGAGTAACCCGAGAGATGAGAGGCAAGATGGAGGAACAAGGAGGCCGCGTACAGAGAGACGGTGCGACGAGGAGGCCGAAGGCGAGTGAGACAAGGAGAGTGGGGGTGCGGAGAGAAAGAGAGAGGGCACGCAAGCCAGGCACAAGCATAGCGTAGCATGGCACGGCATATCCATAGACATATACACTGTGTCTATGGGCATATCGACGAGATCCGACGGCGGCCGAGCGCCGCCGAGCACGGCCGACTCGGACCCTGCGCGCTCAACCCAAACCCGAGAAAGCATAGTTGCATTTAAACTGCCATCCTATTCGGGAGGTCTCTCTCTTCCTGAGCCCCGAGAGCGACCTCGGGACGGAGTACGTACGTACGTACGTACGCACGGTGACCGTGTACGCGAGTCGCCGCGCGCTCCGCCAGTGTTGTTAACCGTTCGCGATAATAATCGCGCTCCGTGCTCGTCTTTCGAAAATGTAAAAAAAAAAGGGGACCGGGAGAGGGGGGGAAGAAAGGAAGACAGAGATCCAGAGGAGTCCGCGCGGAGTCCCGGCAGAGCGCAGGCGGTCCGGGGGTTGACCCGGTCGCGCACACAGGACACCCGGTCGGTGTCTGACGTCAGGAGCGCTTTAACTTGTTGGATTCGAGACGCGAGTGCGACGCGAAAGTGAGCCGGTCCGGTGAGGCGACTTCGACCCGGTTCAACCTCGGGACGTGGTGAAGGTGCCAGATGAATGATGGGCCCCCTCGTTTTCGGGGGAAGGGGGGCCTGTCACCGACGGATGAACGGAGGGGGTCGGCGGGAGGGGGGCACCCACTCTCTCGGTCGGGTTTCCGGTACCGCGACGCGGTCACCTTGTCACGCGTTTTCCGCTGGTTCCACCGCTGGTTCACGTCGTTCGCTTCGTCATCCGCTTTGTCGGCACTACTGTCACCGTCACTGCACGCTCGGTTCGGTCGTTTCCCCGCTCGTTCCTCCACTCCCGCTGCCCAGTCGTGTGATGGGGCTCCCCCGGGTTCCTCGCTCCGCTTCGTGACGCTGTCGCTGTCGCCTCGACCACTGACAGCCAGCTGCGATGTTCCCCGCGGTGTTAACGAGATCTCGGGCACTGACGTTAAAAAAAAAAAAAGGAAAAAAACCGAAGTTAGACGGCGTAGCAAAATGATCCAGCAGCGAACGATACTCTTTGCCTCTTTGGAGGCGAATGGTACACGTATATCTCTTTATTTGTGAGCTCCGTTTATCTCTTTTTTTTTTGGCACTAAATCCGCTTTTTAGTTTGAGTCCCTATTTGATTACGTCATTCGCGAAGAAGGGAAAAATCAGGCAATATATTCTCTCTCTCTCTCTCTCTCTCTCTCTCTCTCTCTCTCTAAATAACGATCGATCTAGCTATCTATCTATCTCTCGCTCTCTCGAATTTGGCGTAAGCTTTTAAAACGCGTGATCGTGTCGTTACGTTGACTCGCGTTGACTCTGCAAGTGCGTAATTCTCCGATGACGTGTGCGAACGTTACTTTTCTGGAGCACGGACGTATAATAATGACCTTAATAAAACGTTATACACGTCCGTCATGTAGGAATGCATCTCGTTTTTTGACGAAACAAGAGACCTGCCTGCCTCTTTCGCGGATGCCAGTTATTTGTCAGTATCTTTAATCATCGTAAATTATCATTGACGACAATGAGACGGCAGACAGATATAGAGTTAGCTCAACTTGCAGTTGCCGATGTTGCACACATACACACACGCACACAAGCGATGTTCTTAAATCGTTCAAATACTAATAATAATCACCGACATCGTTCGAGAACATTGATCCTAACTCTCGATTCATGACCACTCGGAATATTTCGTGCGCGCGTCTCGACTCTGGGTTATATATTATACTGTCAGAAATTCGGTGATTTGAGACTTCCCCCCCCCCCTTCCCCTACCGTGTTATCGCGCCAATAGAGTATCACCCCTGTCACTTCGGAGTGAATACATGATTAAGCTCGAACCAGAGAGCCAAAGTTCAATCGGAATCCGGTGTTCTCGAACCCGGGGCTGGATTATCCAAGGAGAGCTCGCGCGGGAGGGGCATTCGTGCCCATCGTAAAACCCACCGCTTGGGAAGTTTCAGCGAGTCCATTCGAGAAGCCGATGACGAGTGTCCGCATTTTTGACGCGTAACGTAACGCGGGAATTGATAGCGAGCGAGAGATACGCGATAGCGAGTAAGAGAGGCACGCGACGCGATTGGCACTTGGCGATTTATCTTTCCGGATCTTGAAACGCACAACGCTACAAGTATACGTGCGATGTACGTCAGTCGGCGACATCTAAAGGCCTTACGTGATTTCGGTTGATCAAAGAGCGGTGTGCGTGTGTCGTTTGCTTTCGCATTAATTTCTAATAAAATTCCGAGAGAGGAGCGGATAGCGAGAGATTTAGATGCGCGCCATAAAGATAATTGATATGTAATTATACGCGTGCGGGAACGGTGTACTATATATATGTAATGGATGCGCATTTTTGCGCGCATCTGTGTCGCGGCGATTTGCCCCCGGTAAATTATTATCTCCGCGCACCGAACCGCGCTTGTACCGGGGAGCATGCAACACGCTGTCACTGTACCGTGCGCTGTACGCGCGCGTGCAACGAAAATATTTGCCTACCGGAAATATTTGGACCTGTCCGGAGTGATCGGAGCACACCGTGCACCGCGCCAGCCGGTAATCCAGCACCCGGTGTGTTGGGGCAGGGTGACACTCGAAATACCCGAGTGTATATATCTAATACTAATACTACGGAGAGGCACCGCGTTAACGAGGAATATTCGTCATCATCGCTCGCGGCGTTAATCAATAAGATTTGCCCGTGCGCGGACGTAGGTGTGAGAAAGCGCGGAAAATCCCGCCGTCCCGCGGCTGACACGTCCTCAAATTTGATTTCTGACGGGGGCTTGCGCCAACAATAATTGTCAATCGCCGCCAGTCCGAAAATCAAGCCGGTGAGTAGTGTAGTATCACGACGAGAGTACCCGGCGGCGCGTTACTATACGCGTCTCTGTCGCGGAAACACGTATGTAGGTACCTATAACCTACACGCGACACGGGCTCCCGGGGTGGCCGCGAGTATACGATCTTCCCGAAATTTTTTTTCGGCGGCGCGATTAATCACCCAGCCCGGTTAACGTAATCAATCTCGATGTCAATGCGATTTCGCGTCTCGTCGTTTTTTTCCTCCTCCTCCCTACACCTTTCCACGGTAGTTGTGTTAGCGTCACCGGCGAAGAGAGTGTGTGCGTCGTGTACGTGTGGTCGAGGATGTTCCGGGGGGGAAATTCGTTTCGCGAAAGAGAATAGCCCGACCGGTGT
This sequence comes from Wasmannia auropunctata, assembly GCF_000956235.1. Taxonomy (NCBI): domain Eukaryota; kingdom Metazoa; phylum Arthropoda; class Insecta; order Hymenoptera; family Formicidae; genus Wasmannia; species Wasmannia auropunctata. The sequence continues at coordinate 299,880 of NW_012027103.1, read as the reverse complement.
GCCATGCGACTTCGGATCGAAGTTTGGAAACGCTTTGTTCCAGCTGAAAAAGGTGTTTGAAAGAGGGTTGCGCGGATCGATATATCGGCTTGACTCATCCCCTCTTTCCCATGCCCCTCTCTCTCTCTCTCTCTCTCTCTCTCCCTCTGCCTCTGCCTCTCTGCTCCCCCGGAATGATGTTTCTGCTAGATATCGGCGTGAACAAATATACGCGACGAGTGTTCATTGATAACTCGCAATTCTTGTTCATTGTTGAGGCTCCCCTGCGCGCGGCGCGGGAATTACTTCGTGCGAGAAACTCGTCGAGGTCAAATTTTCAAGGATTAAAACGGCGGGGAATAACACACGCGCGATTGATTAAAAACGACAGACGCGGAGAAGGGAAATCGGCGGGTAATTAAACCGTCACGCCGATTCAACCGTATACATCAGGAGTATCCCTCCTATATGCGTAATTGAATTATTTAATGACGCGCTAATACGACTCTTAAGTGCGTATCGTGTCGCACTTTGCATATCAAATCACGAATTTGTAATTAACGTAATGAAACGTGAACGCGCCTATGTAAGAAGAAGTGTCGGGTGAGACGAAACTAATGAATAGTGATTAGGAGCCTAACGTAAATTCACCTGGCGCGCGCGACCCGGCGAAACAATCGGGCTCTCTGTGTCGTGGTGGAAATTAAGCAAGATTTCCCAACGGCGTGGAAAACGCCGCCGCTGTTCCGAGTGAATCAGCTCGAGTGATGCAAACGTTTCGTAACTGCCGCGCGTCTACCGCGCGGCTCGGCTCGGCTCGGCTCGGCGAAATTATCCTCACCGTGCGCGCGCTCGCGCTCGCTCGCTCGCTCGCTTTCGTTTGTATCTCGTATTATCGAATTATGCCGCCGTATAATCCCTTTGACACTCGCACCAAAAATTCCAAAGCTTCCTCTGCCCGCCCGCTCTTGCCCTCTCCCCCGACGAAGCTCCGCTTGGCGAAGTAAAGCGTTTAACACGCCGATGTAACGCCGCCCGTCGTCGTATATACTTGTTGCGTCTAAAACTTCACCGAACCGAAATCTCCCTTTCGCTCGCGCGCGCTCTCTCGGCCTCGTAAATTTGCAATCACCCGCGGAATTAGCGAGTGTCCCACGTCGATGTCGTCGGCGAAACGTACGGCGCGTAATTGCACGCGAAACTCTCGGGGATTAGACTGTACGGGTGCGCTAATTGATGCGCTAATTGATCCTGCGCGCGTACGGCAAAAAAACACGTTCGCGCTAAACGTCAGAATGTTATATGTTAAGACATATCGGAGCAAGCGGAAGTAATTACTACGCGCGCACGCTCGCGACGAGTTAATTTTCGTGCGTTATAACCGACCTCTCTCTCGATTTTATATACATATATATATGTATATATAGGTACACTCACAGCGCGAATCTCCCGCGGTCGCGCGGCATCGAGCACTTTCCCACGGAGGGATTTTTGCCCGCTATAACACGGCTGGTGTGCCACTTTCTCGAATATTTTCGTCCACGGTCTTCTTTTGATAATACAACTTTTCCGATAATGGATGGAAATACCATCAGGCGAGGCTTTGAAATGAGAACGGGTAATATCGTCCTGGGAATTGTAGCGGAGCGCAGAATAGGAGGGAAGGAAACGTTACGCGTATAATACACAAATGTACGACACTCGTCCTCGCGGACCGGCGAAGTGCAGCAAGTGGGTTTGTCCTCGTTCTAGATTTATTACTGCCATATAACAAACGGCCGCGTGCTTGCCTCTCTTTGAGGGTCTTTATTATCAAGTAAGAAAAGCACTTGAAGACACGGTTGTTGAAAGCTCGCTGGCGAGCCAGCGGAAACAAATTTAACCGAATTACTTTCGGGCACAAATGCCTTTTGAAGCTCCGAAGCCTCCTTATTTCGCGACGCTCGTATAGGAAGCGCTCCTAGGAAATTTGTATACGTGATCAGGCTGCCAGTTACAATGACAGGCGATATTTATTCAACCGTAACCGTACCAGCTCTTGGTATCTCCTGTCCCTGTCCCGAGAAAATCGTGCCGGCGTTTCTCTCTTTCAATTCCACGGGAATCGTGATCGTAGGCCTCCCTCCCCCAAAAAAAGAAAAATTTCTACAGCGCCTCCCGCGATTTCTCCCCGTCGATTTCGAAAACGCGCGATAACCGGCGCGATTATCGCGCGCGGCTGCTCCTTTCGTCCGCTCATTGCGTCATCCGGTGTGGATAACGGAAGTGTAACGTCAACCTACCATTAGAGAGGCGTAATTATTTGCAAAAGCGTGCGCGCGGCGGTGACATTCGTGCACCTTATATATACACGTCTGGACACGAATCGTGCTGAGAGGATCCGTTGCGCAACATCCGACGCAACGGGATGTTCGCGAGAGCGGCTCGGCTCGGTGGGCTCGCGCGCGGGCGCTTTTCGCGGGCCGCGTGTATACGCGCCGGCATGTAACCCGTCTCCGGCAATCGATAGATCCGCGAGTGACCGAGGAAATTCGCCCGAAAACCGTTACTGAAAATTTCATCGGACGAAGAGCGTCCGCGGAAGCGTCGTGATGTTTGCCGCCGAAGGAGGAAGCGCGTCTATCGATCTGCCCGCGACCCAAAAAGGTAAGTAGGCGAAGAGCGCCATGGTTACCATTATCTTCAGATCGCGCCTCTGACTTTTAATTTGTCGCGATAAGTTCCGGGTTACACCCGGGATGTAGGCGCCCGCGGCAACGCAACGTGGCGAACGTTTTAACGACGTCCAAGTGAAAAAGTGTGATCTGTTTAAATACACTGTTAAATGTTAGAGGAGCAACTGTAAAGACCAGTTCCTTGAGTTGAATAACACCTCGTTATTATTAACTTCCACGTTTGTCGAAATGTATTATTTTAATGCAAAACGCGTGGTTGAAAGAAAAAACAATCATACATGGAAAGAACGATTTTGTTGAAAGGTCTAAAAATTTTGCTAAATACAGATTTGAAAATAATTTTTTGTTGAATCATCAAAATAATTTGTCGGAATGTTAAAACTGATAAGCATTGCTACAAAACGTTTTGATATTCTAGCAATCATTTTGGTTTTCGCACAAAATAATTTTGACTGTTGAACAAAAATTATTTTCAGATCTGGATTCAGCAAAATTGTTCTTTCCGTGTATCTAATCAACCCATTTCTGCGGTTGAATCGCTTAGTTCTAAAGTAAACAACGTTCGTATTAACGTATGCAGTTCGTATTAACGTACGCTTAGTAAATATAAATTTAATTTAAGTCAAATTTAACACATTTTCTCGAGTTAAATTATAACTTTAACTCCGTTGCTTTGATTAAATTAACGATATATATTGAGTAGAAGCAGCGGCGAGCTATAGGAATAATTAAAAATAACTTGAATTAGGTATAATCTGACATTGTGAATTTAACAGGGTCGGTTGGCCCATTATCTCTTAATTATAAATCACGCGGGCATACCGATGACAATACCTACGTACACATATGCGCAATTTCCGTTCTCACTTGCGAATATGTCCATGAAATATCGCCATCTACTTCCAGACACGTTCTATATTTCGGGGGGGGGGAGGGATTTGAATTCGGGTCAGTGCGGGAAAGGTACATGTTGCTATGCAACAGTCATTCGAATGCCGGGAACGTGAGAGGGCGTTTTGGAAAAAGATTTGCATGAGGATGGAGGGGAAAAACGGCGCGCGGTCCGCGCGCGCGAATTCAATTGGATTAAATTGAATTTTTCTCTCCTTTTTTTTTGTTTTCGCGAAAAAGAGGAAGATTTAAGGTGTTGAACTTCAGAGGGCTCTCTGGCGGCCCTTCGAATTAATGCAAATTAACAGCCGCGTGCGCGCTGCAGGAGAAAAATACTATATATACTAAAAGGCTTACACACAGCATACATATGCAACACATGCGACTGCAGCACGAGTGCGCGAGAATGGGGCGCCCCTCCTTCCCCCCCCCCTCCCAATTAAAATAGTTGCACTGTCGGTGCACATTCCACATAAAGAACACGTGTTACACTATTAATTATTAATTAGCGCCGCAATATGGAAATTATAATGCCGTAACGCACATACATTATAATAATTAAAGCGTGTGATTTGTTCGCTTCCCGGTTGGGAATCTTACGTTAAACCGCCGAGCCGCGGTGAACTCCTTACACAGGAGTTCACCTATATATTTCCCCGGGAAAAGTATCGCGGCCGCGTGAATTATTGAGTGAGGAAAAACGTTATTTGCGGTAAATTACATTCTAAGCGCGATGCACGCTGAAGATTAAAATCCAGGTAAAAGCTGCGTTCCACCTTTATAAGCGTTGTTTATGCCAGCGTAACTTTTCCGTGGGGTGTGCACGTGTATGTGTATGCAACGTGCATAAATATCTCTGTTAAACTCAGACTGTTGCAAGATTAAAAACTTTTTCCCCTCCGCACGCGCGCGCCGCTGCCGCCGGGCCGCCGCATAAAATTCTAGCAAATTTACAATTAAATTTTACACACAGCCGTGATAATAAAGTAAACAACCGCCACCTTTGCATGCAAATTGAAGCGTAGCGCCATGTGTACGCGACGAAAAACGCGCATGGGAAGAAAGATTTTGTTGAAAGGTTCAAAAATTTTGCTAAATACAGATCTGAAAATGATTCTTGTATACAATCATCGAAATAATTTGTTGGAAAGTTAAAAATTATAAGCATTGCTGAAAAACGTTTTGATATTCTAGCAATCATTGTGACTTTCCAATAAAATTATTTTGATTATTGAACAAAAATTTCTTTCAGATCTGGATCCAGAAAATTGTTCTTTCGGTGCGGCGATCGTCAGCGTATATGTTATACACGTCGACGACACAGCGTTACGCCGTTCGCGCCGATTGTCGGCGATAGAGGGAAAAAAAAAATAATAATCTCCCGGGACGTCTCCAAGAATAGGAGCGGGTAAGAATATACTCGCGGGAGAAATCGATCTTTCTCGCCGTTCGGGATTATTTTGCAGCGCGCGCGGCCGCGCGAGCGCGTTGTCAGCTGCCGCGCAGCCGTTCGTAAAATAATAATTTCTCGAGATATCTCGCAAAAAGGGAGGGGGCAGAGAAGAGGAAAGAGAGAGAAAAATAGTCGCAGGGACCAGATCTTTTTCTCTCTCTCTTTCTCTCTCTCTCCCGACTGTTGCGTCGAGAGAGACTATTTCGCGTGGTGGGCGCGCGCGTGCGCGCGCGCGCTATCAGCTGCGTGCGCGAAATGTGGCAGGAATTCGAATCCGCCTGGTTCCCTTCGTGCTTTCTGCCCGCGCGGTCGGTCCACGAGTTACGACCACCAGCCAGCCGTTGCTTGCAGGGCTGCGAAACGAGAAGCGACAGCACCCCACGGGAAATTGTATCGACGCGCGCTATACGGGCGCAAATCGATTTTCTTCTGCCGTGGTTTTCGAGAAAAGAGCGCGGGCGATTCCGCGGGTCCAGACGACCGTATACGTCTGCTCTCGCGAAGACGCCCCGCGCGGTGAAGTTCGCGTCTCGAGCGAAGAGGTGAAGCGCAACCGTCATAATCCGTATCTCCTATATGTATATATCTTAAAAGACACGTCTTTACGTCAGGTTTTGTACCAATTACCGGCAATTTGTTAATGGTTGCGATTTTGCGTGATTTACACTCACGTGTTACATAAAGATTTATATGAGTATCTTTTCTTGTGCATTTCTTTAAAATTACAGGCTCGCACAGTAGAGCGTGCGAATTTAAAACGTGAGACGCGTCAATTGTTACGACGAATCGGCGGCTAAGGCCACTTATGTATCGCGCATTATAACGGGAATTGGGGAATTTTAACAGGGAATTACGCGATTTCCATCATGGCACCACGTGCAAATAACGATATATGAATATTTAAATGGATCAACGAAATCATTATGAAAACAATAGGCAATGTGTAAAACGGAAAAAACCTTTGATTAATGTAGCATCGATAATTAAACGAAAAAGTAATAATGTGTCGGATTTTATTATAGCACGTGGCCGCGCCTTGTTTTCATATTATTCAGATAATTACTCCAGCTACAATTTCAACGAATAATTCGCATCTGCCGCCGAGTGCATAGCTATTGCACCGCGGGAATGCAAAAATCGAACGGTCAGCCGCGCGGACGCGCCGCTCTCTCTCTCTCTCTCTCTCTCTCCTCTTTGAAAATCGACAAAACGCGTAACGGCTTTAAATTTTCGGTAACTTTAATTAGGATTACCTTCAACGCGTCCGCGTGATCCCCGACGCTAATTTAACATAATTAAATTTCCCTTTTTGTTGTTTAAATAAAGGGACGGCGAATATATCTGTATTGTCTCGAGGGATTGATCGGACGATTTATCTTTAACAATAATTGTTTCGTTTTACTCTCATGTTCTCATGTTCAGATACGCGTTTAAATTTACTTCTCTCATTTAAATTTCCAATATTTTTAAATCTGCGCGTGAATGTTTCGCCATTTGAATGAATCCTCTGCGATGATACGATATTCTGACGATGCTCGCTTTGGAGCAAATGATGCCGATACTCGTACTAGGATCAGCATCGCTGGGCAATACAATCAGGGTTTATGCGCTCGTAGATTAATCGAAGTTAATAGAAATTAGCGATTGGCGAAGAGAGATACCATCGTGGAGAATCGTAGAGACATTATACCGTCCAGACCGCGTCTATACTCTATACCAGTCCGCGTGCACTTTGGGCTTTATGCCGCAAGCTATCGGCGGGCGCGCGTGCGCGCGCGGCCCAATCGGGCGGCTGACTGGGAGGCATTATGCCAGGCAGCCGGGCTAGCACGCTTTGTCATTATTCGTGAGAACCCTATCAATTCGACTGGAAGATTGAATAAGAAGAAAAACACGGTGCGATGAGGCGCGCGAAAGGCGCGCGCGCGCTCGCGCTCAATAGAGCCGCAAACGCGCGCACCCGCGCTCGCTCGCCCCTCCCGCCCGCCCGTCCGGTGCCTCTTCTCATTGTTATCGGACCCGACAAAAGATATTTGAAAAAGAGGAAGAGAAACACTGCCAATCTAAATTGAATCTCTTTCTCTCTTTCTCTCGCCTCCTGCCCTCGTTCGCGTTTCCTCCGTCTGTCCTCCGCGGCCGGGGAGAGACAGAGAGAGAGACAGAAAGCGCGCGATTTCTACGACCTTCTATCTCGCGAACTGTCGCGTGTATGTATAACCTATGCATGACTGCCGCCATCCGAGCTGATTTTTTAGTTCGATCGTTCGCCTAATTCGCCGGCTTTCGTCAGAACATTTTACGTCGCCCGACGACGACGACGACGAGAGCCTGTTATCGCGAACGGTGGAGTCACGTGAAATTAATCGAATCGAATTTCATAGGGGTAATATGCACCCGAAAACCTGGATTCCCTCCGCGGAAGACGAAAAAGACCGGTATGGCTCGTCGAGAGAACGCGAAAACGTCGAACCCTTCCCCCGGGGAGATAGCTTTCTACTCTATTTTTGCGGACGTGAATTTTGTCGTAATTTAATGTGTCGGCTCTTTTTCCCGAATGATCGAGTCAAGAGCGATCGTTCGAAATTAAGAAGAATTAGTTCTCCGCGTTATACTTTCGCTCGACCCCCAGAATCTTCGCAAACGCAAACAGTGAAATACTGGACAATGAATTTAAAGGCAAAAAAAGACGGAGGGAAATTATTGATTACGGTTATACATTTTTATGAAGAACTTATAAAAACTCGCACACGCGGTATTGTGCAATCCGTGAAATCCAACAAGCGGCAGAACGTTAAAAATTTACAACGCGCGTTTGTCGAAGGGAAGAATATTTACATCGAAAAATGTGTCGGGCTGCGTGTGCATTATCGATTTACAACTCAAATAACTGTGATACATTGCGCGCAAAATGCTAGAGCGAACTATCGGGACGGAGGTTTTTTTTTTCGCCACTTTATTTATTAGCGGCATTCGTTAGTGCGCAATCGACGGCGCGGTTGCATTTACACTGCAGGGCGCTGCTTTGATTCCATCCGTAATTCCGCGTATCGAAATATATATACGTGTGTATACGCGGAATGGATTATGTGACGCGCGGTATCTGTATGACCGATATTGCCGATCAAATTTAATTGAGGGCTATATTTTACGCATCATTATATCGATATTTGAGAGCAATTCGATCGTCGTTTAATTGTTAACGGAGATATACGCCGCTTTTTACTTATTCAATTTACCACGACGTAACGCGTCGCAGATAATTTTCATAATTATCGAAGCATTGCTCGCTTATTATCGATTTCCAAAGATTCCGCGTGCTGAAATGACTAAAAACTGCGGACGCCGATTATCCGGCGCCGAGAACTCTCGCGCTCACGTGGAGCCGACAGAACGAATCTCGTGTGCGTGATAAGTATATTCATATAAGCGAACGCGTGAGGAAAGAGGGGCCGGGAGGGGGAGGGGGAGGGGGAGAGGGAAAAGAGGTGTACACCGTGATCGATAAATGCTTCTGGAGTGCGAGAGAAAGAGGCGGCGAGGGAGAGGGAGATGTGCAAGGAGGATGTCCGCGAGAGCGGCGAGCAGATAGACGAAGGAGCTAGACGGTAACGCAGTGAAGAAGATTGGCAATTTTCGCAAAATTAAGCGAATTGAATCGAATTATGTCGAGCCGATGACGTCAGACTTGTAACTCGCTGAATTGGCGAGAAATGCGGCTCTCTCCGTCTCTCCTCGTCTCTCTCTCTCTCTCTCTCTCTCTCTCTCTCTCTCTCTCTCTCTCTCTCTCTCTCTGTTTCTCTCTTTCTTATTATTTTATTTTATTTATTTTCTTTGTTGAACTACTCTATTTATATTTATATTTATATTTTTATGTTCTCTGTGTGTTATTTTATTTCTCTTTTTTTCTTTACTCTTTACTGTGTGTTCTTATAGTGTAGAGGGCTTGCCGCGTACAACGATATAAATAAATACTCTGTCTGTCTATCCATCTCTCTCTCTCTCTTTCCCCCGCTACACTCGACTTGTACCGTCGATGTCTTCAGTTCAACCTGCATCATTTATCATCCACGAGAGGCTGATCCTCTGCAATTCTCGCGATAGCGTGCGAATTTCTGCTTTCGACGACGCGACGACGCGCGATCGATTCGCCATATGCGACCGGACGGTCGCGGCGCGCGCGGCCAAGGCGGAACGGGTGACTGATTGACTCGGTTGAACTTAATTGCGCGTGAATCATTCGTTCTACATAATTGCACGGAAGAGTTATCGTCGACCGGCATACATTATGCTTATCACGTGCCACTCGCGCTCCTGCCTCTCTCATATTGAATACAAAAAGAAGAAAATACTCTCCGCATATATATATATATATATATATATACGCGCACGTATGTATGTACTCGTATCATTATACCATGCTCGCGCGCACACAATTTCGCATTCGCGAAGTCACGCGATCATTGTAAATACCGCGTGACTGTTAGCGTTCATGATTTCCGTAAATCATTAGTCCCAAGTGGAGCGGACTAAACCCCAGACGGCGCGAGTTTGCTCGGCATCAATTCCGAACTGATAACAACATTTCTTCATCGTTGTTATACAGTTACGTTTTACATTTGTTTAGCGGTATTTGGAGAAGCGTTACTCGAGCACTCGTCGCAAACGCGCGATAAAATTTAGGATACAGTAATCATACATAATACATTCTTCAATTATAGAACTCTCTTGAGAAAATATTCTATATTTACTTCCAATTTAAAAACAAGGAAAATCAGCATAGAATTGGCTTCCGCGAAGATGATTGCGTTAAGCCGCGCATCCCATCTATCCGAGGGATTCTTCGGACGGCGTTATATGTATTTCGAAATCCAAATCGCGAAGGTCGCGGAACGGAGGTGTTTCGAGGAAAAGCGTTAATTGCTTTCAAACCGCGACGGTTTACAGCGTCGTCGCCGGCCATAGCCGACCCCCTTCGGCGGAGAGAGGTGGCCTATGCAAAGTCAATTAGTTCGGGTATAATAATGTTTACGGCTCTCGCGCGGCGTTACGGCGGCAAGAAGACGACGAGGCAACTTCCCCGGGTGAGAACCTCGGGGTATAACAATAAAGAGTTCCGCTGTTTTGCCGTCGAAGAATCCTCGCGGTGCAGATCTCGATCGCGGTAGATCTCCCGGTGTTCCGTGCAAGAGCAACTCGCTCGAGTAAAACCGAGCGTGGCTAATAAGGGGGAAGCATGACCAAATAATGTGATTGATAGTTCGGTCCCGAGGCTCAGCTATATCAGATCGTCGGTGATCCGAATCGTTTTCATGCCCATCTAAAGTTGATGGAGATATCGCTCGTGATAATAACCTGCAAGTCAATACAATAGTTCATGCTTAAATAGAGATCTGCATATTAATCGTATTTGATTGACTGTCGTTAAGTATTTTCATAAGAACGTGTAAAATTAACAATATTACGTAAAATTTTAGGCCCATATTAGGAACGAGTACGTATGTGTAAGAGATTAAAAAGATTAAAGGGTTACGCCACCTTTGAGGTTTTAGAACGATACCTAAAGTTTGGAATTTTTTGTGAGTAAATGGACAACTTTATTTAAAATCTGTTTAGAGGACATTATTGTACATATAAATATAAGAAACTAGAAAAATATTTTTTTATTTTTCTTACGTCCAAAATGACGGCGCACTGACCTACACTTGCAAAATCCCTTTTTTTCTATCGGTGTACAGGATTCCAAGTACACGGTTTGACCTTGAACAAAACACAAAGAATTTTCATTGTCTACATATTAAAGACTAATGAAGTGCGTAGGGGTTTTTCAAAATATTGATTTTTCTTAAAATGGCAGCTATTTTAAGAAAAACTTGTACTGGCAAAAAATATACATTTTTCGTAAAATAGCTGCCATTTTGAGAAAAATCAATATTTTAAAAAACCCCTACGTACTTCATTTAATATGTACTTCTTTAATATGTAGACAATGAAAATTTTTTGCATTTTGTTCAAGGTCAAACCGTGTGCCTGGAATCTTGTACACCGATTTGAAGGTACAGAATAAAAGGATTCCGCAAATAGGCCAGCGTGCCGCTATTTTGGATATTAAAAAAATTTTTTTTTGCCTTATTGTATATATATATATATATATATATATATATGTATATACAATAAGGCAAAAAAAATTTTTGTATATATAGTAAAACCTCGTTTATCCGGCCTTCAATCAACCGAGTCTCCGCGTTATCCGAGCCA
>NW_012027103.1:286530-288607 GCF_000956235.1 Wasmannia auropunctata | reverse complement strand
AAATATACCAAAAATAAGGGAAGTTTTCGAATTTTTTTTATTTATTCCGTGTTATCCGAGTTTTTGCTTATCCGAGGTACCCCTTCCCCACATTACCTCGGATAAACGAGGTTTTACTGTATTATATATCATATATCATATATATATCATTGTATATATATATATATACAATAATGTCCTCTAAATAGATTTTTAATAAAGTTATCTATTTACTCACAAAAAATCCCAAACTTAGGTATCTTTTAAGACCTCAAAGGTGGCCTATAACCCCTTAAATGATTAAACCGTGTATTAAAGAATCTCTTATATGCTCGTTTCTCTTGGCATAAATTTTTTTGTAATATTGCTGAATACAGTTTGAATTAACTTATTCATGTGTAAAATTAACTAACAAAATTAATTAATTATATTTATTTTACGTCGGTTATACGAATAAAAATTGTATAACAAAGGCATTACAATGCGAGTGTAGAGGGGAAACTGCTGTATAGGACTGTTGGTTCTGAGGTAACGTTATTAAATCTTGCCGCCTTATATTGCGGCCTTTATGACGATCCTCGCCCACATGTTACGAAAGCAAGACCACAGAACGCGCGCGTCCAGGAGTTGAAACCTGAGACTCCACCGCATCCTTTGTACAAAGCTGATCAGACTTTCTGATCTTCGTATGTTTGAGTCTTAAGATGAGATACAAGGGCACTATAAGAAGCACGCGCGAGAGAATGTGCAAAATATAATCTTCGTAAAATATCTAAAACGACATTATAAACTTATTATTTTGCGAATTTTAATATTTTTTAATTAGTGTTAATATAGTGTGTTTAAAAATTACTTAATTAAACGTATGAAATTATTTGTAATTGTAGCAAAGGAGCAGTAACCTTACCTAGGAAATATGCCGAATCATTGTATGCATTTTCGCTTCTTTAGTTTTGAGGAAATTCGAGTTATCGTAAACAGACTTTCGAATAATTAATACGTCGTTGAGATTAAAAAGAAACACAGCCGGCAACAAAACGGCCAGGCTTTATTTCGACGTAGCCGCAAATATTAATCAACGAAATGGGATACTTATGAAAAGATAGCTAGCTCGAAAGCATTTTTTCGCGGTACGGATTCTCGTTAAAAATCTCGTTTCCTATGCAGATACTAATAAAAGGTAACAAGCAGCGGTCTTTTCTGCTAATATCCGCTTTAGTCGATTCGAGGTACATTATTTTATCTCGTATAATCGTGTCCCTCTGTTCTCCATGAGCTCCAGTAACGTTTCGGGTAAATATAAATATAAATATACATATTGTATATATTATAATATTAATCAATATTAAATATTGTGTTTATCGGTTTATCGTAGTTTGGCATATCAAACTTCGCAGATACACATAGAATACATTTATATACATGCGTGATGTATGTAGTGCCATTAGGCTGTCGAGACGAGTATTATGAGAGTTACGCGCCACGGGACAAATATGCGTTACTGGTCCACGGGGGATATACATATATTGTAACATGTATATCTCCCCCCTAGGATTAAGGCGGCAATGCATGCCTTCGCGCTTTGGAAGGAGATATTGATAGCGCAGCGGCTTAGAATCTCGCGGCAAGTTTACGGGCACGCTCGAGATATAAGATCTCGGAGAAGAGGGGAGCGTTTAAGGTTTAAGGAACAGATGCGAAACAGATTTGAGAGTTTTTGAATTCGCTTCATACAGAAAGTAAATTAGGCTCTCTTTTATCATCTCTAATTCTAAAATTTGATTCTCTAGCCAATTTTTATTTTTCGCCGCTAATTTCTTAATAATTGCGAAAGGTCAGGTATTGCCATTGACAGAAAAAAAGTCAAATTTGAATTAACCGGGGAAAGCGGCGATTAAAAAGTAATACGGTGCGAAATGCGGTGACGTGCTGTGTAGCGAAAAGAGAGCGCGCGAAAACTCACTCCGGGTGACGAACGACCTCGGGCATCTCGCGTATGAAAGGCGCCGGGCATTCCTGGAGGATATTCGAGGCCATGAAAAGGAAGAAGTATAAACCCAGGAAGGCGATTCCGGGATACCGGTGGGTGAAGGAGAAG
>NW_012027103.1:285128-286510 GCF_000956235.1 Wasmannia auropunctata | reverse complement strand
GGGGGGGGGGAAGAAGATGAAAGAGCGGAGTGGAGAGCGCGAAGGAGGAGGATATCGTGGGGAAGCAGAGAACGGGTAAAGGCACTCGCTGACGATCGCGCGAGCGTGTACGAGAAAGAGAGAGAGAGAGAGAGAGGAACTAACAAGAAGAGAGCGAGAGCGAGGGAGAATGTGGAGAAAAGGGCGAAGGAAGATGTGCGGGAGAGGAAGTGCGATGAAGGTTTTACTGCCGCGGTTATGTTCGTCGGTTCGCGCAATTTCGGTGTATCTGGATCGGGGGAGGAGTCCTATCTAAACGAGCCCGCGGGATGAATCCTCACAGTCGTCGTCTTTGGCCCCTCGCGGGGGCCAAGAGGTCAGGGAAGGCGACGGGCGGAGGGAGGTCGGGAAGAGGGAAGAACGGAAAAAGGGAACGAAACGGAGGAGGACACGGCCCATAAAAATGTTGTAACGGCGCGCGCGGCCCTTGATACAGTGCTCTCGCGCAACAAAGATTTCGAAAGGAGAGCACCGGGCGAGCGAGCGAGCGAACGAGCGAGCGAGTGAGCATCGCACTCGCCGATAAAAGTGTGTCTGTGTATCGCGTGTGCGCCGGGCGTGCGTTTGTTGAGCGTGTGCGCGCACCGGGCAGACACAGCGCGCCGGAGACAATCATCCTATTCGCGGAACGCCGACGATGTCCTCGGGCCGTTAACCCTTTTGGCCTCTTCCTCCTCCGGTGCTGATGGTCTTACACGACGGGAAGGAGGAGAGGGGGGGGGGAGAGAGGCCGCGGCGAGATGCCAGCTCGCGATCTTTCACGCGGCTGTAATTTGAGGTTTTAACTCCGTGGATTACGACCCGAGGAGCTACGAGGAAAGCTGCCGATGGATAAACACCCCGGGAAGAGAACACCGCGCGCGGCGGCGGCGGCGGCGGCGGCGGACGATATTCCGATTCTTCTCGAAGCTCTGGGCGGCTCTCGAATACGGGGAGGGATAATACACGTCGAGCCGCGCGCGCGTTAACTAGCTAAACCACCTCCGGCGAAATTTATAAGCGTCAGCGTGTGACGGGGCAGTGGCTCACGGAGAGTGGCTCGGAAAATCGTTTCGCACCCCCGCTTCACTTTGTGAGCGCGCGGAGCGCGCGGCGCGATCGATATCCTCTCCCGCGGAAATTGCTATCCAATATAACGTCTCTCTAATAGCGCCCGCGTAAGGAGCGTAGCTGCACTCGTACTCCAATTACTAAAGCGATACGCCCCCCGATCAACCCCGCCCCCCTCCCTCGCAACCTGCGACACGTACTACGTTTGTGCTATACACATATATATATATATATATATATATATATATATTCTATAAAAACTTTCTGTCCTTTGTATATCTTTTAAAAGAAAT
>NW_012027103.1:260194-285108 GCF_000956235.1 Wasmannia auropunctata | reverse complement strand
TGTGTGTGTGTGTGTGTGTGTGTATGTAACCGAGCGCGCTGTCGAGCCAGGATCTCGCGCGGAGCGGCGAAACCGCGCGCGTCTCATCGCGATAACGCGCGATGATATCGCGCGATTATTGTCTAAGAATAGACGCGAGACACGCAGACGGGGACACGGGTTTCCAAGGCGGCTCGGGGAGAGAGCCGCTGTCCGTCTCGTTGGCGACGATATAGACAGCCGGCGAGCGAGGGAGAGAAGCCCGCCGGACCTACCTGCAGCGCTTACAATTCTAGGCTCCCATATACCGTATATAGCACACCGGTGCTGGGATATTCCGTTCTTGGCTGGCACAAAGGCAACGGATAAGCTTACGTTATGCATGAGACGCGGGGGTGACGCGAGACGCAGGCGGGGGCATGGGGAGAGAAGGGGTGGGGGGGGGGGGGAGTTGGTACAAAAAGGAAGTCGGGGAAACTAACGAAGAGGGCGACAGGAAGAGGAGTGTACCGAGTTACACGGTGTGCAGTTGGAACAGATTGGTGACAGTCGGCTGGAGGGAAGGAGGGTACGGGGAGAAGAGGGGGACAGGGAGGGGAGAGGGTGTTAACGATATGTACACACAAACAGGCCGCACCAGCCGAAAGGAAGGGAAAATACCGAGGAAAACAAAGGCGAGCGCGGGGGAGGGAGGAATGGCCGAAGGAACTCTGGGCTGGGATGTCTTGGTGTTCCTCTGACGATTCTCAATCATCCTGTTTACTCGCCTCTCGTTTTCCCTTCCTCGACGCCGACCGTTTGTGTCCCCCTGTCTCCCGCGCCTCCTACTCCTTCCCCCTCTCTCTCTCTCTCTCTCTCTCTCTCTCTCTCTCTCTGCTCTCTTCTTTTGTTCGTCGCGCACGCACCGATGCGGAACAAGCATTGTTCTAAAATGGTTTCACCTGATCGCGCCTCTCCCGCCCGCCAGCCAGGTATTCGTTGCACGGCACGAAACACGAGAGTTTTCAAGAGTTTTGTAACGTTGAAATCGTGCGGGCGATCGTTAATAGATCGCTGCCATAAAGACTGAGGCTATAAATGTGTGCCGGTCATTCGAATTTCCCGTTGCCTGCATTGTCGTTCGAGGTCGTTTTTTCTTTTTCATTATACGGAATACATCACGGTTCCCCGGTGTATATACATACATATATATATATATACAATATATAGGAATCCCCGAGTAAGAAGCGCGATGAAAATGTACTTTGTAGATTCCCCGCTAGAGGAATTACGGGAACGCAAGTAAGAAACGCACGCGGAGCGGATTGGGGCGATTACGTCCGCGCGCATAAATAGCGGTTGTATACGAACGATTGCACGGCCACCCACGCGTTTACGGCGTTGGACGTGCCTTATAATTATCGTATTACTAGATTCACGTCGGCGATTTAATGGTTTCTCGCACGCGGTTGCTCCGCGGACTCTCCATCGCGCCGCGCCGCGCCGCGCCGATGGATCTCGCCGTGCGTCTTACGGCGCGCGTCTTACGTAATGCCCGTTCTCACGGTATGACTCCGCGCCGTCGTTCGCGAAACGGAATACACACCGCTACTATATCTGTCCACGTCCTTTTCGTCCCGAACGGTTTCCTCCCGATGAGCCGCGCCGTGTTTTATCCACTTCGACTCGGCTTCGCGACGATGATTCATATAAACTCGGTCCGTCGCGCCTAGCTCTCGACGGACAAATTCGTGAGATGGAGAAGGAGATCTACCTACGCACCGAGAAGCGCCGAGAACGATACAGATCGAGGTCGCAAGTAATATATTTCAGAGGGGAGCGACAAGACGAATTTTCCACAGTTTAACCGTTACCCTGCTGTCGATACTGTCGCGCAATTACGCGGCAATTAATAATCATTTAACAATTGATCCACGGCAGTGTTAGTAAATTATTTGACATAATCAATTAAATTAAGTCATCGATTCCTTCGAGCGTGATGCTATATAAATTCTCGATTACTGCGACGCTGCCGCCGCGTAATCGATTGTCATAATATTGCATAGGTAATTGCTTATATACGCGTGCGTGCGACGATAGAAATGATTTTTTGCTGAAATACCGATTTCAATATAAAGCACCGGGGTTCATTGCAGTCGATAATACGGAACCTTGACATTTCACTCAAAATACACATTGATTCCATACTATTATTAAAGCTTTCGTCCGGGCGACTGAATGTTCCATAAGCCATGTGGGATGAACAACGATCCTCATCGCAGTTCGCGATCGGCTCGCTCGCGATGGCAAACGTTATTTACGATAGTACATATACAATAGCTCCTTTCTCTGTCGCGAAAAGTTGTTTCAGCAATTGAAATAGTTTCAGATAATTTCCGCAATAATTACTAACGTCAAAAATATGCAATTTTCGAATATAGTTTCAACCTTTGTAATTAACCCACAATTTACTTTATCATTAACTCATTCATTAGTCAATAATTATAGCGTTGCCACGTCAATTATGTTGATATCCTTAACAGCATTTACATATATATACGCTCGTATACGTACATTTCTCATATCTTTCTCATATACTTTCCTCATATACTCTCGCTCGATATCCGTATACGAAAACAATTGAACAAAGTCTTTTATCTTCGAAAAAATTCGATTGTACGTAGATTAAAACGACAGGCGTGTCTCGGGTGGAAAACAAACAGGGACTTTTGCAACGTTCGGCGATGGCGTTCTGGCCGTCCGAGCGGAACGATACTCCGTACGGATTTACGGCCGCGTATCTGGCCTCCTAGGCGCATCCTCCCCCCTCCCTTCCCTCGCGCTCTCACCGGAGAAGAGAAATGAAAGCGTCGATGTTTCTAAGCAAGAGAGGCAGGCGGGCAGAGAGCAAGAGGCATGGAGGCGAGCGCGCCCGTCGAGTGACTAACGATCCTCGTGACTAACGCTCTTGTCTATCGGCGGCGCTAATTCGCCGTTTCTCGCGCGTCGAGTGATTCACGGGGGTCCATGAGCGTAACGAGGAGGAATCGCTCGTCACGGCGGGCACAGAGCGTGCATTATGTTCTTTCGCTCGATCGCTCTCGTTCCGACAATTACAGAGTCGCTCATTGTTTGTCCTACTCCTGCAGTGGCGCGCGATTTGGCGCGCCTTCCCGCATAACGACGGACAACGGCGACGACGCCGATGACGACTACGACGAATCGTATACGACGGTGTATCCGTGCGATTTTACGAAACGCCTTTCTCCCGGACTTTCGCAAAACGGCGCGGAGATCGACAGGGAATTCCCCGATAATTGATTATTCGTTAAAAAAGTCTTATAGTTTAAATAAATTTGGAAGGAATCCCAAGAATAAATCAAAGCTACTCGTATCGAAATAAAGCCGATGTGAGCCGACACGGATATTGGTGTGCATAAAAATTCTTACTGTTACTATCTCCAGCCTCACACAAACTGCGACATCTTAGTTTAGTCTTTGACTATATAAGTATGGACTGATAGTAATTAACTTCGTACGTGTCGCCAAGCTGGAAGATGTGGACTCCACCTCAGTCAGTAATTTTCTGCGGGCAGGGGAAAGGCTTCTGTGAAATCTGCGTGTTTACGACGTGTAAAGGAAAGATGTTGAGTCTGTCTTTTTTAATTTCTTTCCGTCGATTTGAGATTTTTTCCGGTTGTCTATCAATTGTCAATACAACATTTAATACATTTTGACATATTTGACATTTTTTTACTACAGACTGGGATGGAGCCTAAAAATCGAAGTTCGACACCTCGGCCAACTTCAGCTCGGCGACACCGCGCATATTTTACGTCTTTTACGTAGTAAAAATGGGGGGAGGAGGGGACTAGCAGTCCATATTTATATAGTCAAAGAGTTTAGTTTATAAATTTTGACTCTGAGAGAGGATTACGTGTCTGCACGCGTGGGATATCCACATTGAAACGTTCGGGCCAGACTCTGACACCAGAGTCACTGCAGGTGTTTGAAATAAGTGGCGCTCGTATCCGATTCGATTTGTACATAGTTGTGTCTCCTGAAAATACAAATCCCCCCGCTTCTTCGCGAGTAGATCAACAGTCGCGCGCAATCGCGAGATTGTGATTGAAAGACCTGGCGTTTCTCTCGGGGCGGAATCGCATACACTAACGCTCGCCGACCGTATTCGTCGCCGTACGCCATTTATCTCCCGCCCGCGCTCCCGTATATTCCTCCATTCTTCCGCTCCGTTTTTTTGTCCCCTTCTTTTTCAGCGACAGAGCGCGAGAAGTTTCGGGAGGAAGAAATTCGTTAAATCTCACTCCATGCGCGCGCGCGCGCGCGCGTCACAAGTGTGCACGGAGGCGGGCGTTTAAGCACTCGGATAAGCGTTGTCCTTGACGAGCCGGGGGAGCCCCCTTCGTCGTCGGGAGATTCGCGCGGCGAACGCGGTGTATAGCACAAAAGGAGGGAAAAACGTAACGACGCTTGTGCGAGGCGGAGGCCTTGCCTTGTCTGCCTGCCTGCGGGCGCGTGTTGCGTTGGCGACGACGAATGCTTGTCGCACGGTATACATGAGGGAGTAAACGGTGCGCGCGCGGGCGCATCGCGCGGAATAACGAGAATCTGCACGCCGGTACACACGCACTCACGATACCGTATCTCCGCGTGTGCGTGTCCGTCAACACGCGCCGTGCCTCGGCGTCCTCCTCGTACATATCCCGCTCGCGATTACGCGTTGCGTAACGCGACGTACCGACGCGACGACGTCCGACGCGCGTGATTCACGCGCGCCTGTGCGCGTGAATGCGGCTGCATCCGAGGCGCGCCGAGGGTATATCGGCGCATTCGAACGCGACAGAGCGACCGAATTTACATACATGGAGATTTGTTCGAGGGTCGTGAAAACGAGATAAAAAAAAATGAATAAAGGGATTCCGACGAAACTATATATAAAAAAAAAAATCGTTTAAGTACGGGATCGCGTGTAGATATATCGAGATGTTAATAAAATTCGCGGCACTTCGAGATGCGATCGGAGAACCGTCGGTGTATCCGCCTGTCTTTCCTCCCGCCCTCGCTTTGTCTTTCACGCCTGATTTGTATTCCGCAAGAAAAGTGCAAGATTTCCTTGAAAGTGGGATCTGGCGTGAGCGCTTTATCGGGTTCGTGGCGGTAGATCGGATACTGAATGTAACTCTATCGGCCGATATTCTGTTACTCGGCGCGCCTCTGGGCGATAACGCCCGTGCTTTCTTTCATCCCGCAATTGCGCGTCACTGCCTGTCCCTTTGCCACGGTTGCTTGGGTCTAGTTTCGTATCACGAGAGCTCGAGAGTAAAGAAGGAGAGAGAAAGAAAGAGAGAGATAGAGAGAGAGAGAGAGAGAGAGAGAGAGAGAGAGAGAGGAAGGAAGAAAAAGAGAGACGGAAAGAAAAAGAGAGGAGGCGTAAGCCGCTGTGTGCTTATGTGCTCGGGAACGGTCTCGACTCGGCTGTGAGCACGACGAAATGAATGACTTCGGCATTGAGGTAAAAACTCGCGGTGAATCCCCGGCTGTCAGTAACGCGAGTAAGTGAGATGTAATAAATGTGTTTCAATTACCAATCTGAGCCCGCGTTAACGGATCTCGGAAGAGATTGTCATGGCTTTTATTTTATTTTATTTCTCCTTTTTTTATCGTGCAGAACCTGATCGTGCACGCGCGCGCGCTCTCTTTCATTTCTTTAAACTTCGGCGCCGAGGTGGAAAGGAAATTGAAAATACTCTCCCCGCGGAAAGTTTCATTCGCGATATAAATATGAATATCCATAAAATATACTTTCGTTTCAATTAACGTAATTATTTTCGTACTTTCGCGCAATTAAAACTTTTTTGCGCGCGGCTTAAAATTAAAATCACTTAATAAGTTTTATTATTAAGCGCTTATCCACTCTCGCTCGCGAGCTGAAGCTCCGCAGCGTTCTTAATCCTTTGTACACTCCTGTTTACGAGGACCGCCGTTTAATGGATAAATGTAATACGATGCTTTGCATCTAGATTCCACAGTGCATTAAAGCACGCTGCGTCTCGCAATTTATTTCCGCGTGAAGGAAAGTGTCCTCCCTACCTCCCTCTTTCTTTCTTTCTCTCTCTCTCTCTCTCTCTCTCTCTCTCAATTTCGATTCTTTCTCCATCATAGGCTCTCTTTTTGACGAGAAAGAGAAATCTCATCGCGTTGCATTAATTCGATAGGCATCGCGGGAAGAATAAAAGTTTATCAAGAAATAATACGAGTAAACTTTCGATGAAGTCGTCCTTTTTTACTCCGTTTATTTATCAAAAGGAATATCTCTCTCCAGACCGAATATGGTTAATAACAGAAGCGGAAGTGGGATTTGTGAAAACATGCAGGAAGTCCCGGCTTCAATGAAATACGGAACCGCGGGTCCGATACCGAGCGGTGTACCGGGGAAGAGCCGCTGAAGTTTCGCAAACTGCTGACAAGAATTTGTGGCAGAATCCCGCTGTTGGTTTAACAAGCTTGCGCGCGGACCCTGCTGCAGGACCGCGAAAAACTCCGCCTCGCAGTAACTTCCCGAATTAGAATTCGTCCCTTTCGTTACGCAGCGGAGCTGGAAATTAACGCCGGCGTGGACAAGATTGAAGGCGGAAGTAAAAGTGGAATTAGAATCCTGTCCCCTTGAACTGAAATTGGCTTATATCCTTTCGCGCTGCGATTTATGGACTGAAATCGAGTTTACCTCCGGCTGACTACGGTATATATACGAGGCTGCGAGAACTGCGCTATGAAGTATGCGAGCGTGCCGTTTTTCCCCTTCCGATCTCGCGGAGTCGCGCGAGGAAAGAGAATTCGTTGATTAACGAAAACTGTTACAATTCACTTACGCAACAGCCGTTCTGCAGCCGATTGCGAGTTGACGTTTACGGCATATATCTGAATATCATTGCGCAATAACAGCTCGCGTTCTGCGCGCTCTCGTTCCAAGGAAAAATTAACACCTCGCGCCCGGCGATACATTTTCTTGTCTCGTTTTATCTGGCGCTTGCATTAGCGTGTTTTCGCTCGACGAGTTTCTCTGGTGCTTTTATTGTTACATTAACCGATTGGCTGTTGAAGTACTACGTCGAAAGCAGGGCGAGCGTATATATCTTTGCGGAATTGTCCTCTCACGTTGAAATCGTAATCATTTCGTCGACTGAAGATTTACCTCTTCGATTCGCGAAAACACACTCTGTGACTGGTAATCCGAAGCATCGAGTAGGCGCGGCAGAAGTTACTGAAGTAATGCGAAGCTTACTCCGGGATATCCGGGGGGATAACCGCGCGCGCGGGCTACGTGCTCCACGAGACTGTATACTTTTCCGGCGAAAGCTGGCGAGGAGGCGAGGAAAACCGCCGCGCGATACTAGAGAGATACGACGGCAAACAATACCTTCCGGGCACGCCCTTCCGAGGCTGCGAGGTTTGCGTAACGCGTGATTCATGCGTATTTATATCCAACCTGGATACATTGTTGATGTATATAGTCAGTCGGTGGCAAAAGAGACACACGCATGCATCAGGGGAGCGTGTGAAGTTGGTGAGCGCGGTGAAGCGTGAGATTTGCGCTGTTAATTTGATTGTCGTTACTTTATTTGCCTTTCTCTCTGTCTCCCGGCGAGAGAACGCAGCGGCAGCGACAGGCCGAGGTCTCTGCCTTGATTGTGTCTCTCGCCGCGTTGCGGCTTCGAAGAGAGAGAGAGATCTTGTCATATTCGTAATCTCCGAGGCTCCCTCTCGTACGGTACAAAATGGCCCGTTCGCACGAGCCCGTGTTCGTTTAGGTCGCCTTATTACTTGACGACGCGCGATATATCATTCGCCAAACATTTGACTACCTTTATTGCGATTGTGCATGAGAGCTACATTAGTTACGTAAATATATTCGGGTAATCTCGTAGCGCGTAATACGCCGAGCTTAGAACCGTGTAACCGCACTTGCTCGACATGCATTTATCGCGCCGCTGTTATTAAACTGTCTATGTAAGGCTTCAAGAAATACATTACGATATTTTTTTATATTTTTTTTTGTACTTCTATCACTACTATCTTTTTTACGCAGCACTATTTTACAATTACGGATATACGACAAATGTTGAATGCGCAGATGGATAAATATATTCAAGTTCGTATATCCACATCTCTCAATTTCGATAGAATTTTTTCTACATTCGGCAAAAAAACACCGTTAGAAATAATTGTCCACGATCACGGATCGAAAAAACGGGATAACATGACGTAATAGGTACGGGTAGAACGCGACATGTAACATAATGCAATGTGGGTGTTGTATACGCCGTGTGGGCTCTAACAAATATACTACATTTTTTGTTTTTTTTTTTCTTTGTTTACGCAGCATTATTTTACAATTACGGATAGTACAAGCTGAATGTGTAGATAGATATATGTATACCTATATATTCAAGTTCATATATCCACATCTCTTTCTCTCTCTCTCTCTCTCTCTCTCTCTCTCTCTCTCTCAATTTGGATAGAATTTTTTCTACATTCGACAAAAACACCGTAGAAATAATTATCCACGATCACTGATCGAAAAAACGACATAACACGACGTAATAGGTACGAATAGAACACGACATGTAACATAATGCAATGTGGGTGTTGCATACAAGGACGCCCGTGCGTGTAGGTTCTAACAAATACACTACAATATTTTTTCTTTTTTTTTCTTTTTTATGCAGCACTATTTTACAATTACAGATACTATAAGTTGAATGCGTATAGAGATAAATATATATGTTCAAATTCGTATATCTACATCTCTCAATTTCGATAGAATCTTTTCTATACATTCGGCAAAAACACCGTAGAAATAATTGTCCACGATCACTGATCGAAAAAAAACGGGATAACACGACGTAATAGGTGCGGGCATAGAACGCGACATGCAACATAATGCAATGTGGGTGTTGCGTACAAGGACGCAACGGTCGTCTCGGTGTAATTCCAGCTGGTTATTCAAGGAGGAAAAACACTGGTTAGTATCGCGCGGGTCGTCATGGCGAAACGCAAACGAAGATTGCTGCGAATCTTACGGTCGATGCTTAATTTTATGGGAGCTCCTAAAGTGCTCGGGACGATGTGAGTTTTATGGTATTATACGAGTGCGAATTTTCGATGCTGCGGGAACGCGCGGGCGGTCTCGTTATAAACGATCGGATCGCGCGCGGATTAATTTTATCCTCGCTCTAATTTTAGATAATATAATTTTATAACACTTTAGATAATAATCAGCGCGCTTGCTTGCTTATAAGCCTCTCGCGCGTTGCATTTACATTTCTATATAGTCGGTTGTTAGACGACCAGATTGTTGTTTACGCGACAATCCGCTCGTGCATATAAACGATACGATCGCGTGGGATAATAGGTTACGTTGTATTATACAAGCCCCCATTTTCATCCGGAAGCAAGTGATATACGACGTCGGTTAAAGTTTAAAGGTCCTTCGCGCGCCGGGGATCGATCTGGGAATCGGCCGGCCGCGCTATAAAAGAGACAAACGCGCGCGCGGTATACGGCCGTACCGATCTCTCCCTTCGTCTTTTATTTTATTTTACTCTTTTTCTTTATATGGCAACTCGATTGTGCCCCGCGATACGCGTGCTACTGTACTCGGTCGGAACGACACGTACGTTTTCTGCAGGCGAGCGAGGGGCACGTGCCCCGAACACGACGACGGGCCGCGCCGGGGCCCTGCCCCTATCACCTGTTGGGAGGCAGGTGCGGGCGGCATTAACTAAATGGGACCGTTGGAATATACACGTTGGGCCGCGGGGCCGGAAGGCGCGGAAGGGCCGAATTCCCTCGAAATACGGTTCCTCCTCGGAAGGACCGTTTCAGATGGCGGAACGGAACGGCGGTCTGGAGAACCTGAG
The DNA here is from genome assembly GCF_000956235.1 of Wasmannia auropunctata. Taxonomy (NCBI): domain Eukaryota; kingdom Metazoa; phylum Arthropoda; class Insecta; order Hymenoptera; family Formicidae; genus Wasmannia; species Wasmannia auropunctata. The sequence goes on along the minus strand of NW_012027103.1, from coordinate 275,209 downwards.
TACCGTACAGGTGTGTGTGTGTGTGTGTGTGCGGGCCCTCGATATATCCTTCGCCCTTCGGTATCTTGACGTATAACGAATCCTCGCAGGAAAGATATATCTTGGGAAAGTATTTTTAGCCGAGATATATATATATATTTTTTTTTATTTATTCATTTTCTGTCGTTGCGAGCGGCAGATTTCTCGACGGGAAAATTTCTGCAGAAAGAGTAAACTATTTTAAGCTATGTTACGACTCTCGTTCTTTTTGTTATACGACATTTTATTTCTCGCGTTCGCTTATACGAGCGTATCAGTTCGCCGTTTCGTCGCGCGTTCCACGTTTATTAAATCCGCCGTGGCGATTTGCTACGTGCAACGAATCGACCGTCGGGTGCATTCCCCTCCCGCCGGAGCTAACAAGCTTGTTAGAACACGATTTCCATAATCTGTAGCTTTCGAGGGGGGGAGTTGAATCTGGGTCAGATTCCGCGATAAAATTCCTTCAAACCTCATCGCGTCACTCCGGGGCAATCTGTCAGTAAGTACTGCTCTTTAAGTTCATCCGCGTGCTCACTCGGATGACTCGCGCGCGCACGTTCTGCGGAATTAGATGGTGGACTAATTCGAAAACGGTATTACACGCTTTGCTAAGTTTCGAACCGGCTTCGCTCAGCTAAAATCTCATTCAACAGCGCCAATGCTGTTCCTGACACACAGGCTTTAAGCTGTGCTCGACGAACTTAGGACAAAAAGAGATTCTGTTGAAGAAGAGTTCACTTGTAATTAAGCAAAATGTATTGTTCTTTGAATTGCGAATCGCTTTGATATAAAATAATTATTATTAAATATTATATAGCATGAAATATACGGGAGAAGAAAACGGTATTTTTCGGCAGTTATAAGTGCGACGTAAAATGATATTAACGTCTCCGTGTGCATATATATAAAATTTCCTTATAGTGATGTATAAAACTCGCATTATCTTAATTTGCGAGAAAAACGTGACTAAGCACATCTACCATTATTCACGAGAGCTTTAAGTATTATAATGATCGTTACCTCTGCAAATTGCAGCGTGGAAAAGCTTCTTTTTTTCATACCCGATTTGGCACCGCGACTATGACACGAAAAGATTCATTATTCGAAAACTTTAATATAATTTTGATCGGCGTGTTTCATCTGGTGCTCTCGCAATTGTCACATCGCGAGACGTTAATCGGGAAGAAACGTCCGTATTATCGTTATAATTGCCAGCCTTATATTGATTCGGCAAAAGCGCTTGATCGCCGGAGGCGTATATTAAGCGATGTAAACGGCACCTGTTAAGCCATTAACTGTATCTCCGCGGTGTCATCGGTGTCATAATCATCGTAAATCGCCGGCACCGAGATACCTATTAATCAGGAATTCTATGTCGGCCGCAACAGCGCTTACCAAGCGCTGCAAAATCTGTGAGCGCATCCCATGTATAAGAGAGAGCCTCAGCTTATAATAGACGAGAGGTAATGAACGAGCAAAACGCAATAGGTAAGATGCAATAAGTCAAGCGTGGCAAATTAACGTGGTGAATTTAAAAAAAAAAGAAACTTTTCTCTCTTCTTGTTGCTTCGTATTCTCACTTTAACTAGTTTGTGTCACGCAAGTCGGACGCGATAAGAGATACGATAATTTAATTGGCAACGCGTGACACACCTGAGGAAGACCGAAAGGAAAGAAATCGTCAGATTTATTTTTGATTAAAGAAGATATCGTGGAGCGCGAGCAACACTTGAAAAATCACACAAAGAACAATTTTGCTGAATCCAGATCTAACATTTTATCTATATATTTAAAAAAAAAAGTAGAAATCCGGTAAAACAGTATCTACATGTTTGTTTTTCTAATTTCATTGATATCTGCATACAAAAAGAACGATTTTGTTGAAAGGTCTAAAAATTTTGCTAAAAACAGATCTGAAAATAATTTTTGTTCAAAATAATCAAAATGATTTTGTGCGAAAATCAAAATGACTGCTACAATAACAAAACGTTTTATAGCAATGCTTATCAGTTTTAACACTCCAACAAATTATTTTGATGATTCAACAAAAAATTATTTTCAGATCTGTTTTTAGCAAAATTTTTAGACCTTTCAACAAAATCGTTTTTTTCGTGTGCAAATATCAATGAAATTAGAAAAACGAACGTGTAGATACTGTTTTATCGGATTTCTACTTTTTTTTTAAATATATAGATAAAATGTTATTCGATATAATTTAAAGTGTCCTCATACTCATAACTCGACGCGAGACGATCTCGTAAGCCTCTTTCGCGCCTTTACCTCTCGGATTCTCGGTAGAAGGTAATAAACCGTGATAAATAGCGAGCGACAGTGATGCGTTCGACGAAGAATAACATCTCGGCCATGTCGCGGCGGAGAACGTGAAGGTACAACCCGATGCCCGTGTACGAACGCGCGCGCGCACGCGGATATGTCGCACGTGCGATATTGTGTTTGCCCGGTATAATTCCACTATAGCGTCACGGTGATAGCCGTGATAGTTGCATCATACGCGGGGCATCTCTCGTCAAAGTGTTTCCTCCGACGACGAGACACGACGATGTCGAAGCGCGTTTGACGGGCGCGCGCGCGCGCGCGCGCTCACGGTTCGCTCGCTCTCTCGCGCGCGTACCGCGATCGATCTGACAGATCGATCGATCGTGATTTACGGTCCTCATAAATAATGGCGGGTGCCTTCACGCCTCCGCGCAATCCCGCGGGAATGTACATACAGCGAGAGACAGAGGGAGAGAGGGTGAGAGGGGAAATAGAGAGGGGCGATCAAGTCCGCCGGCATGTTGAACGGTCATCGATCCGTCAAATTGTCGATTCTCTCCGTCGAGCTCGAGAACACACCGGGAGCGCGCACGGAGAGATGTGCCGGTCGTTCACGCGTGCGCTCGCGTGCGTGTACGCGCGTGTGCGCGCGTCTATAATTCGTGGGTGGAGAGATTATTCTTTTCCCGAATACAGCGCGCCCGATGATGTTACGACGATGACTCGCCGGAATGCGGCTGTCGCTTATAATACACGGTCCCTCCGGCGAAGATGAGAAAACTTGACACAGACCTCCGCGACGCCGCGGGGGTCTAATATTTAATAGGGTCAATCAGAACAGTCGTGACACCGCAGCACTTTTTTAATGATAATTGATGGTTGTCGCCCTTCAGTGATTTATAATGTTTATTAGGGAAATAATCGTGCCTAACGACTCCGTAACTGCCTTTAATACGCGGTGTGAGACTCTTACGATCGCGTCGGAGATAAGTTCCGAGAGAGTCTTCTTTCACATGATTAGAGAAATCCTCTCATACGATTAATTTGCTTTGAATTCATTAATTAACAAAATGTTTCTTTTCTGTTCTAGACGACGGCATGCATAAAAGCCTGGAGAAACGGCGAGGATCGTACATATATACGCACAACAGAGCGATTAACAGATCGAGCACAGCACGTGGAATAAAGTAAGAGATGCGAAACAGTTCACGCGTGTTATCAGTGATTAGGATTAGTAGTAATTATATTATTGATAATTGCGATTTAATTGGAATGTTAAATTGAACGAAAATCTGAATTCTCTCGCGTATATAGATAAGAATGCTCCCTCTTGATTAAACTGATCGGCAATAACAACAACCCACTGTGCACTAATGCGAAATGCACGATTGCAGACGCCGCAATTTATCTAATACGTTCGCCGACGTTTGATTCCCACGAAACGCAATTAATTGCCCGCGACTTGAGCAATCATTTCTAACAACGGTAAAAGCAGTGCGCGCGACGTCCCGCAACGATCCCATTATTGCTACCTGATTAATATAAATGGTATTAATATTGATGAGAATGCAGATACTTAATTAACTCGATATATTCAATTAAGCCCCGGCACCGCCGTCCGACAATTTCACCAAAGTTCATTTTCCGCGCGGGGGGCTCGGGGACCATTTTCCAGTTTATTTAGCCGATAACTGTTCCGGTGCGTCGCAGCCACCCTATGTAAATTCGGTTATGGCCGCCACGAGACACCTAAACCGCACGAACGAGTTCGCAAATAACACAAAAATATATATTCAATAAAGCGAAATGTGCGTGCGGTCACGATTACAGCGCGCCCGTGATCCTCGCGGGACACGATGGCTTCCAATTTGTTGACCTTTCATTTATATAACATTATAGTAGGTATCGGCGACAAATCGCGAAAGGTCGAGCTTTCACGCGACCATTCGAAACCAATCGCTCGTCTCTTTGAAAACACGAAAACTTTTAATTTTTTCCGATTTTTTTTCTTCCTGAACTGCACTGACAATGAGAGAAAAATTTTTTTGTATTTGTAACTATATTTACAAAGTACTATAATTATGATTACATATATGTTAATAAAACTATACATATAATTATTATTAAACTATTATTATTAATATTATAGTATATAATTATAATTATGATTATAATTATAATTATATACATATAATATATATACATATAATATATATAATAATAATTATAATTATATACATATACATAGTTGACATCAACAAATTTTTAAATTTACTATACATTGTAAGTTATTATTATCATAAAAATGATACTATACATTGTAAGTTATTACCATAAAAATGGTTATCATTATTCAACTATATAATTTATAATCATTTTTAGGGCCAACCATATAATATAGTTGGGCCCTCAAAATGACTGTAAATTATAATTAAATAATGATAATTGCCATCATTTTTATGATAATAACTATAATGTATAGTAAATTTTAAAATTTGTTGATGTGTCAACTATAGTTGACATTATACACTATATATATATATGTGTTGATAAAACTATACATATAATTATTATTTCTAACATTATAGTAATAATAATCATAATTATAATACTTTGTAAATATAGTTACAAATAACACAAATTTTTCTCTCAGTGTGATAGTCGTCCCTCTCTCTCTCTCTCTCTCTCTCTATCTCTATCTCTCCCCCTCTCTCTCTCTTTCTCTGACTTTTTAATAATCTGCGACGCGAAGATTTCTATCTTCGGTTCAGCTTCTGGTAATTCGCGCGGTTTAGAATCACCGAAGCACACTTGTCGGTAATAAAATTCTGATTTCGATGCCGGCGTCAAGCCGGAGGTTGGCAGAAAAAAAGAAGAAGAAATAACGACAGGTCGCATCCGCGGCCTGGACTCGGTCGGAGACCGCCGCCGCGCGCGTTACGTCCCCTCGTAAATTCACCACGAAGCGCAGCACACCCTTGTACCGGGCGCCGATCGGCGAGAAAATAAATTCCCCGGGATTGCAACCGTACGATCGGACTCGGTGGTAAAAAAGAAAAAAGTTTCGCAAAAAAGAAAAGGAGGAAAGGGAGAAAATTACGCGCTCGCGGTGGACATTCTACTCTTCTTTCTCTCTCTCTCTCTTCTCTCTCTCTCTCNCTCTCTCTCCTCCTCTCTCTCTCTCTCTCTCCCTCTCTCTCTCTCCCTCCCTCCTTCATTCCTCTCGCCGCGAAGCTTTTTGTCCGCACGAGAACGGCGGTGGAGCATGTAATCGGATTTCAATGACGATACGTTAACAACGTTCGGCCGTCGCCGATCTCGTCGCGTTGTCGGTAAGAAATGAGATTACCCTCGGGAGGGGGGTGGGGGCAAAGGGAAGAGGGGGGGGAGGGACGTGCATACGCCGTTACGCCGGGCTCGAATGATGCTCCGTCTCTTCCGATGTATGAGGATCGATAATATCGGGCCAATCGGTATGCAGGCGGTGCAATTGAGCCTTGATAGCGAGGCGCGCCGGATAAGGTATGAAAATCTAAGCTACCGCTCACGCCGTATCGCAACGAGTTATTTCTATAGTTATTACGCCCGGGGATTATTATCGTAATCATTTCTTTTATGGGACGCAATACCGTAAACGCTCGCGACCCCGAATTACGGTCTCGCTGCTTGAAAAGCTTCGAAATAGATACAATCTGAAAGGTAAATAATACAATAGCTTCCGAGTCTCAATGCTGGTTAAAAAATGAATGTAATTAACACAAATATATATATATATATATATATATATATATATACGATAAGACAGTTTATCATTTCTCGAATGGAGGGTGGTAATAGGAAAATAGTACACGCTTCCTCTCGAGCGAGGATTTGGGGGATTCAACGTTCGTCGGAAAATAGCGCTTGAACGCTGTTAAGACTCGAACGGGGCGATCAATTCAACCTCGAAATCAAAATGGAAACCCGCACGGCACCCGTGGGAGATGTTCCCGTTGTCCAAAGGTCGAAGTGCACCGATGCGGAGAAGTGCAAAGGCGAACGGGTGCGCGCAAGGTATAGGAGACGAAGCAGAGGCGCAGAGAGGACGGGGGTGGGGGGGGAGGGTGAGGGTGAGGGAGGAGGACGAGAGCGAAGGAGGAACGAGAGAGAAGGAGAGAAAATCTGCGAAAGTGGCGATGTACAATTCGCTTGTTCGAGCGACTGCGCGGACTAGTTTCCAAACTGCCTGCAGCCCCCGCTTAAGTCTCTCAATGATCCTTTTGTTTAGCCACGGGGGTGGCCTTAATGATCGCTTGTCCCCGGTAATGTCACATTTTGTACGGTTTTGCACTCGCTCACCCCCCCCGCACCTTCTCCCTTCCGCGCCCGGTTCTTTAACCATCGTCGTACCCCTCTCTCGTCGGTTTCCGAGCCCCTTCTTATTGTGTCGCGACAAGTCGTTCATCGCGAGAGAGAAAGAAAGAGAGAGAGAGAGAGAGAGAGAGAGAGAGAGAGAGAGAGAAAGAGAGATACGCGGCACCCGTCTCCTCTCTTAGTCACTTCACAGTCTCCATCATCTCTAACGCTCTAAACGCCGCCGTCGTCGCCGCTGTCGGCGTTGTTTCGCTTTTATCCCCCTTCGCGCGCGTCCAATCTCGGTGGCTTTCTATCTTCTTAACAGGACTATAGGAAACGAGACGCGCGAAACGCGAATGCAAACCTCCAAATGCAGAAAAATGTACACCCTAAGAAGTATTTGGAAGATTAAGAAGGTGAAGAGAGCAGGGGGAAAAGCGAAATGCCTGGAAACATTTCTCGCCGTCAAAAATATGTGTTTTAAGTTAACAAGTCAAATACGTATTTTACAATTAGATCGACAGATTGACAGAGTGGTATTCTTAAGTTAGACATAATTATTATCAGAAATTGAAAATAATGTAGCTGATTTTTACTAGCCAGCACGGGTAATTTTCGCTTTGGCTTGAAAATATCTCGGGGATTTCCCCGCCGTCGCGTCCGTGTGTCGCGCGATGTGAACAAACATCGTCGTTAAATACACGCAACTAATCAGGAGGAAAAGTTTATTGTAGACTTGTACAACGCGCGTTTGTAACGCCTATTTTCGTAATATATAATTAACGAAAAAGTTAGGTTAACTAAAACTTTTAACTTGAAAGTTAATTAAAATACACTTTAATAAGCTTTATATAATCAAATAAACTAAAGGTTACGTGTACGCATCAGTTGAGTTGGCATCAAGTTAACTTGATGGTTAAGTTCTAATCAAACGTCGTTAAACATAACATCAATAAACTTCTTGGTAATTTTTAACCTTTAGGGAATCATACATATTGTGAAAATGGGCCTAAGAAGGTTTGTACGAAAAATTGTACAGGCACCTATGTATTCTCTTCGCCAGGGATGCTTCGAAAACGCCACGCTCTCTCGGAATTTCGGTCGGTCCTCCGCAAGCGAAATCTTTTTCATACATTTTGCGCATACTTATCGCGGATTTGCCGCGGTGGTGCCGAACCCTGCCCCCCTCGCTGCGTACCTACCATCCCCCCCTTCTCTCCTCCCTCTCCGTTCCTCTTAAACTTTTCATAGCCGCTCATTTTTCTCGCTCTCGGGAGGAGGAGGAGATGGAGGAGGGCAAGCTTGCGCGCTTGCCCCGATATTCTTATGTTAAGCGACGCGAAGTGCCGTCGCGAATAAATTGCGTGGATAATTGCGCGGAACGGTTTTGACTAAGCCCACGCGCGGAATAACGCACGGATACGTCCCATTATGTCGCTGAGATATCGCACCCGGAAAGAGATTTCGAGACTCCCCCTCCCCCCCCCCCCTCCCACTTTAATTGACTGCGACCGTTTACCGTTATAATCAGAAGGATCTTTTCTAACAGAGGTTTACTGTTCCGCGAACTTAAAACGATATATGCCATATAAATCCAAGTGCCAAGAGATACCATTATCCAATTTGTCCATATTCAAGATATAATTTTATCTTTGACGTTTAGCATGTAAATCACTTTACTGGCTGGTCTACAATCGCGGACGAGCAACAAAACACATAATTGCGCCGCGAGCATCCATTTTTTGCGGGCATTTGTGTTTTATGGGCGGCCTTAAAAAATTTGTAGCGTTCTGTATATACGTTCGAAACAATCGCCGTCTGTCGCTGCCGCGCTTAACGGCGATTCCGCGAATCCGCGAATGGCTGTGGAAATTCCGAACGCGCGGCGCGACGCGACGCGACGCGCTCGCGTCGCGATCGCGTGAGTTTGATGCCAAGTATTAATCGTCAGGAATTGCTCCGGCGGATTGCGCGGGACGGGCCGTAAAGCTTATTTGCAGTAACGGATGTAGGGCTTCTCGTTACAGTTATTTACGAATGGGGTTTTACTGCCGCGCCCGTATATAGCGGCTGCAGCCCGTATTTTAATCGGGCGAATCCCGGCACGCAACAAAATATCCTCCTCGCCGCGCATCGCCGCGTTTTCTTCGCGAGAGCATAAGTAACCCGCGTTCCATCGGAACCATCTGTTTTCTCGTTACGTAAGACTCTATTCCGACCGATTATCTATACTGCGCCGCTCCAATATGAGCGCATCGGTGTGAGAGAATCAGGCTCTACAGGATGTCGCGGGACAAATAAACCGTTCTTTCCAACGTTGAATGTTATCGCGATCTTTTCTCAATGAATCACTTGATAAGCGATTATTATTAGTCACGGTCTCATTAAATCGTTAACATTAAACGTTTCGATTTAATTGAGCAGTAATTTAAATATATTAAATATATTATTGTATAATGATTTAAATTACAGTTTAATCGTCGAAACGTTTAACGTTAACGATTTAATGAGGCGTGACTAATAATAACGTCTCTTTTATCAAGTAATTCATTAATATATTTTATATATGTACATAATATAAATATAAATCACCCAAAAAAATGTTCTACTTATAAGCGGGGAATTTTTCTCAGCATTTCCTCTAACAAAAAGTTTTACAAAAAATCGTACACATGAAGCATATTCCTTTATAAAAAAAGTAGATGCATGAAGTATGATCAAAAGTTATACGATATTCCTTTACGTTTTATCTTCTTGAGGCCGAATATCAGAGAAAAATTTTTTAGAATCAAAAAGGCACTGCCAAAGAAAATAAATATTTTTTTAAGTTGTATATAATACATGTTAACATAAAATACAGAGAAAATTAATTAAAAAACAGTTAAAGGACTATCTTTGCACGTTCCCGTAATTTTATATGACGCGTAATCTGTCACGTATCGCTCTATAACGGATTTTGTTAATTTTCACATTTGATACACGTGCGCTTTTTGTCAATATTTTCGAGCTTGTATTTTTTCATTTAATTTAGTACTCAATAAATACTACAATTATGTATCAGTATCGGATAAGATAACGGAATACCAAGAGGCAACCTATTTCGAGCTAGTCGGTCCCGCATTTATATTCTCCCACATTTTTTTTTGTTATTTCTCAATTTTTACGTTTCATTAAATTTCGGCCGTCACAAACCCCCGCCACGCTTTCTCACGTTCTCAGCCGCATTTTCGAGCCCGGGGAATCCGGAGCGTACGACGCAGTTGAGCGACGCGCGTCTCAAGGAGCGCGAAGGCGAGAGGAGAAGCTCGAGTAGCGAAACGGGGGGAAGGGGACGAGGAACGGGGAGGTAGAGAGGCCGAGAGGGGGCCGGGGGAGTATACGCGGCAGAATCGTGCTGTTCTCCGCGCGCGGGATGACGTCATAAAGCTTATTTATACAGCCACACGTGCATGAGGCGTGTGGTCACGGCGTTGTCGCGAGTGTTGCCTCTGCGCGCGAGGCTGGGCACCGAAACGCGGCGCGGCTCGCGCGTGTGATTTTTTTAACGGCTTTGCCGTCCTCCGCGCGCGCGCGCGCGCGAGGGGCGAGGAGGAGAGGCGCGCGTCTCCTCACTCTCTCTCTCTCTCTCTCTCTGTCACGCACGCGTTTGTGCTCCGAGACGTGTCTCACTTCCGCGCGCAACACACGATTGCGTCAGGTCGTTATAACGTCGCGGCGTTACGAAATCCTGGAAAATCTACGCGGGTCTCTGCGCGTATTTGAAAATACGCAGAGCGGAAGCGGCGGAATGGCGACGCGACGCGCGACACGACGACGGGGAAAAACAATAACGAGCACGGGGGGGGGGGGANAGAGAGAGAGAGAGAGAGAGAGAGAGAGAGAGAGAGAGAGAGAGTCGGAATGCGCGCCAGACGCGGAATGGCTTCGGAGGCGATAAAAATATTGCGTACGACGCGATGACGCAACGTTCCGCGCCAAACGAGACTTATCAGTGCCGGCCTAACGACGGTGATGCAAGCGATGCAGCCTGCAATCGGGCTTCTCGGGGATCAGTTTTTTTTTTCATGTACGACTAGGATACAGGGAACAGAGCATTTCTGAAAAGAGAATAAATTGGGATATTTATACCTTTTATTTCTAATTAATTGTTTTTTAATTAATTGTTTCGTAATTCACTTTTTTTGTTATATACTTTTTTTCATTATTATTTTACCGAACTAATTCATCAGCATTACGCGATAGCTGACAATCGCTCGAATCATTTTCTTTTCTCGTACTGAAAAAAAATATAATACCTCCTTTATATTCGTTTTTTGTACAGACAGGAAGCAGAACATTTCTGAAAAGAGAACAGAATTGGGATATTTATACCTTTCATTTTTGATTAATTGTTTTTTAATTAATTGTTTCGTAATTAATTGTTTCTTTTTGTTATATACTTTTTTAAATTATTATTTTACCGAATTAAGGGCCATTTTCATAATGTATGGTTAACTAAAACTTAAAAGTTAATTAAAACACACTTTTACGTAAGCTTATAATCAAATAAAATAAACTAAAGGCTACGTGTACATCAGTTGAGTTGACATCAAATTAACTGCAGGTTGGTTAAATCCTAATCAAAGCGGCGTTAAACAATAAAGTTCTTGGTAATTTTTAACCTTTAGGTATAAACCATCATTATGAAAATGGGCCTTTCAAATTCATCAGAATTACTCGCGATAGCTGACAATCGCTCGAATCATCTTTTCTCGTACTGAAAAAAAATATATACATATAATACATCCTTTATATTTCGTTTCTTGTATAACATTAATTAACTGCATGACAGTTTCTCCGTAAGTATTTAGTAGTACAGTAGGTTGTATTTTCAATTCATTTGCGTAAGAGAAACGGGGGGAAACATCTCTCGGCATCTTTGGCGGCATTTCGCGTTGAATGATTCAACGAGGCAGTCTAATTTTGTAGTATGACTGCTCTCGCTGCTGCGTGCGTGTGCGGAATTCGCTCGCTCGGTAGGAAACCGGAGGAAGGTCCGCATACGCGACGTGGCGCAACAAAGTGGCTGCAGTGTGTGTTTGGAGAGATACGTACGCGCGTTGTTAGGTGCCAGCGCATCATCATCATCGTCTTCGTCGTCGTCGTCGTCGTCGTCGTCGTTGTCAGGATTTACACGAAGACGCCGCCATTCCGACGTGCGCGCTCGCTCGCGCGCGCGCCAAAAGACGCGATTGCGCGTTTCAGGATGGGAACACTGTGAGACGAGCTCTCTGACGTCGTCGTCGTCGTGTCGCGATCAAAGGAACGCGATTACGTCGTGCATACAATGAAATCTACGTTCCCTCCTTCGGCGGCCCTTGAGCACCGCCGCCGCCACCACACGAGTGAGCATCGAGCTACGAGAGCGCGAGATTACGGCGGTATCCCGAAATTCCAAGGACCGCCCGGCCCCTCTCCGAACTTGCTAACGGCCCGAACAATCTTCCCCGCGGTAAAAAAAAAAAATAAGAAGAAAAGAAAAAAAACGCCGAGAGAGAGAGAGGATCCGTAACCGCACGCGAATTCCCGGCGTGTACATCACATCAGCGGGCGCAGGTTGCGTCAGCTCGTTTATGTCATCGCTGCCCACGTGTTTCATTTATAAATTGACACATCAAACGCGCGGGATATCGCCGCGGCGATCAGCGTTTCCGAAGAAAGGACGCGACGGAATGATGAGCGAACGGGACGATTTCGCAGAATTTCGCAATCTAGGTCGTGTCTTATTTCTGCGGGCGAGGAACGCACGTGAATCAAGCAAATCATATTTTCCCGAAGCGGATTCTTAATCCTCCTACTTTCTCTCTATCTCTCCCTCGCTCTTTCTCTTTCTCTCTCCTCTCCTCCCCCCTCCATCCGGCAGTTCGCGGAGCGATTATGTTGAAATAACTCGCGGTACGTGCGCGAAAAAGCTTCCACGACTCCGGGCGGTGCTCGCCGTCGGCTATAAAGCCGGATAAGCCGGGTGATCTATTTCGCGACGCTGAAATGGCGTCGTCGGACTTTAGCGTCGTCCGGACGGCCGGATGCGCCCGTTTTTCTTATTCGTTTCCGCGAGGCGTCCTCTCCGCGCGCTCCGATCGATCGATCGCTCCGCGTTCCCGCGCGTGTGATGGGGACAGCCGAAGGCGCGCGCGAGACAAGACAAAAGCGCGTCTGCCGGTATACATTATCACCCAGGCCGCGGGTGAATCCGCTCGCGCGCACGCATCGTAAGTAATCACGTCAATAAGATCCATCATCGATCTGAGAATTTTTCCTTCAACTTCCGCTTTCCGCATGTTACTTATTCGATGGATTTCGATGGATAACAATGGATCTCGTTGTGCGGATATATTTTGAAGGAGGAGAGCGCGCTGCTCCCGCGCGGATCATCCGATCGTATTTCGAGAATCATTTCCTTAGCGGGAACGTATGAAAATTAAAAAGGAAAAAAAATTGAATAGAAAGAGCGAGATAAATTATTTTCTTTTTCGATACGCGACTTCTCTCGGCTCTCGTCCGGTATTGGGCATCCCTCTCGCCCATAAGAGCCATGATACGTACAAAAATTTTAATCGTAACCGTAAAGTCGTGAGCATATTGACCGATCACAGTCGAACGTTCTAAAACGTAAAAACGCAATTTTTTTTTATTGTGACTGATCCAGTATGCTTACGGTCTTGTACGATTACAACTAAAATCTTTGTATACGTGTGATGGCCTTAATGTCGCGTGACGAAACGTTAGAGTCCACATGGCGTGATAATATCGTGTCCCATGCGCGAAAATAGTGGACTGTGGACACGCTCGTGCGGGCTCTCTCTCTCTCTCTCTCTTCGTCTTCCTCCAGCGTCGTTTCCCTCGACGTTTCCGTCGTCGAGCGGAACACTTTCCTTCGCTGCACCGGCGGCGTCGGTGACGGCGGCCTCTTAATGCATATAACACGCTTATCGATCGGCGCTTGTCTCGTCGCGGATTACAAAGAGAGCCATTGCGGCATATGTGTGCGAAGCGAGGCGCGCGGCGTCGTTAGCAAACGTTGCCAGTGGCGCTAATTCCTTTCTTCATAGAAATTTTCGGTGCCCGCGACGCGACAATGGAAACGCAGGGAAGGAGGACTCGTAATCGCGGAATTAAAAGAATTACGACGCACTCGCACAATGTGACTTTGACTGTTGTTGACTCGCCGAAACGTTCCCGTGCTCTCTAAAAGTGAATCAGTGGAATCATCACTGATTATCAGTGTATATCATTTTCCAGTGATATACTTAGAACTGTGATAAACTATTTTAGTGTCGCTTCAGTGACAATATACTGCGATTCCAACAGTGAATATCACTGAAAGACAGAATCTGAATCAGTATATTATTATCACTAAAACGATATTGAAATAATCACAGTTCTAAATATCTATGCCACTGGAAAATGATATACACTGACAATCAATGATAATTCCACTGATTCACTTTTAGAGAGTATATAAAATCGAGTGGAGTTTGGATAAATCAAATCAACGACTGAATTACAAATTTTATATAAATTATTTTCTTATATATTTACAACAGATCAATTATAAATATTATCATATATATTCCGCCAAAGTAACCCGGCCAGAGTGTTAAATAAATCGTAACAGCAATAGAAATAGATCATTAATTTATCAGCTAATCCAGTCGTGAAAGTTTACGGAAGCCGTTCGCCTTCGACCGACTCATAATTAAAGAACCAGTGCTTCTGCCGTGCTTTAATCAGGGAAGTATCGATTCTGAGACGACCGCGAGGGATTTCTCGCTACGACGAGGCTCGCTTACGAAAGGGGGATGAGGGATCATTTCGACGGTGATCCACACGCCGAAGGGTAAAACGCGGCCCGCTATTACGACAGCAATCACGCGCGCGGGACACCCCGTGGTCCACGCCAGCCGCCGCGCGCGCGGCTTCATCCTCCCGCATCGCCCTCGCGCGGGGGATTCCCCTTTCTCGAGCTCCTCTCTTCTTTCGCCGCGCCACGACGGCCGCCACTTTAGATTGCCATTGCCCTCCGCGCGCCGTCTTCCCCCCCCTCCCCCCCCCGAGCCCGCCATCGCGGGTATTAGTTTCAGTTTCTTCGGGAACCCGGCGCGTACTCTCCCGCCGTGCCGCGCCGCCGCGCCGGAGGGAAAAAAAATCGGGTCAACCGTGACTCGGCTCGGCTCCGACGGCGCGGTTCCGCTTCTCTCCATCTCCCCGTCGGCGGCGCACGTAGCTCGAAGGATGCAATTACAATACAATTATCCCTCATCCTCCGCTCGCTTCTCTCTCTCTCTCTCTCTCTCTCTCTTTCCCGTCTATTTCCCAGATTTCGAGAGTGCGATTTCTGCC
>NW_012027103.1:259450-260174 GCF_000956235.1 Wasmannia auropunctata | reverse complement strand
CTCTCTCTCTCTTTCTCTTTCGCTCGCCCATTCTCTCGCTGCCGACGTCGTCCACTCCACTGCCCTTAATCATTGTGATCGCATTACACTGATGAATCCCGAATATCCCGTGCTGTCCCCGAGCACGTTGAATGCAACTCCGTAAATTGCATTTCCTAAAAACGTCGCGATGGCGATCCCGCGGGAGAGAGAGCAATAGGTTTTTTTTAAATTTTTTTCACAAAGTTTCGTACATTAGTTCCGAAAACCTCGAATTTTACACTCCTGTCATTCTGATATCTCTTTTCAAAAAATCGGCCGTAATTTCCCAAGCGTTTTGCGCATGAACGACGTTATCGCGATACGAATCTCCGACCGTGTTGCAAGCTGTGACGAGTATATATATATATATATATATATATATATATATATATACGCGCACGTATGTATGTACTCGTATCATTATACCATGCTCGCGCGCACACAATTTCGCATTCGCGAAGTCACGCGATCATTGTAAATACCGCGTGACTGTTAGCGTTCATGATTTCCGTAAATCATTAGTCCCAAGTGGAGCGGACTAAACCCCAGACGGCGCGAGTTTGCTCGGCATCAATTCCGAACTGATAACAACATTTCTTCATCGTTGTTATACAGTTACGTTTTACATTTGTTTAGCGGTATTTGGAGAAGCGTTACTCGAGCACTCGTCGCAAACGCGCGATAAAATTTAGGATACAGTAAT
>NW_012027103.1:242874-259430 GCF_000956235.1 Wasmannia auropunctata | reverse complement strand
CCCCCGCGCAAACTGTCTGCGTTAAGGAGGAAACACATTAGACGAGAGAGAAAGAAAAAGAAGGAGAGAGGATAGAGAGAGAGAGAATGAAAGGACGGAGGCGAGGAGACAGGAAACGGGGAATAACAAGCGGCGAGTGCTTGTTCAATCGATTTCCATTTCAATCGATTCGTTAACGGACCTTTTTTCGCGAGCGCAGCCGACTTTAACCACTGCAATCCCGCTCCTCTTTGTTTTACGAGCTCGCGAGATTGCAAATGGTTGTAGCATGACTGTAACGCGTTTAGGGGGTGGAGAGAGAGAGAGAGAGAGAGAGAGAGAGAAAGAGATCGTTAGGTCTTATCGCAGAGATTTATCCTCATTTCGTTCCGCGCGGGCCGATGCGATATGTATGATTTCTTACTTTACTTCTCGTCTCGCGGCCTTTGTGACGGCGAGGCCGGTAGCTCCGCGACCGGTTATACTCGGATTTACGAGCTCCTGAGCAGTTTCGCGCTTATATATCGATCCTTTGGAGCAGTAAATTTCCTATCTATATATATATATATATATATATATATATATATATATATATATACATATATATCGTTTTAAAACGGTAGGATCATATATATAGATTCGTCTTTCCCCTCCCCCGATTTCCCAGGTGGCCGATATATCTGTATCCTCGTATATGCTTTCAACGAAACGATCTTTTTTTGGCTGCGAATGTTTTTAATTTAAACAATCGATTATACTAACGATGAAAGGGAGCCTTTGGATAGCCGCACTCAAATGATTTTGAATAAAATACAGAGAGCCGTGTTCCACAGAATTACATGGGTGCGCGACGGCGACCGCGACGGCTTCGACGCGGCGACGGCTTCGGCGGCGGCGGCGCGGCGGCGCGGCGGCAGTGCCAGTCGGATGAAAGCGTAGAAACGTTAATGACAATAATAAAGCTTTCAACGACGTCTTTACACGTCGTTAATTCGACGGCACGGTCGAAAAGCCGAGGATTGGCGATTATAACGGGCGAAAGGGTATATAAAAAGAAATAGAGCGTCGAAAACCGCAAACTCGGTTGCGATTTGATAGCCGTAACCGGCCGGAAATACATTAGAACCGGACGCTGGGTCAACTTCCTGTCAAACGCCGGGCACGCCCCTTTTTGCGCTCGTCGTCTCAGTTTCAGTTCTCTCCTTTCCTCCTTCCTTTTTATGAACGTACCCGACCCCTCGGGAGAGTAGCTTAAGCCCACCGGGTTTTGTTGGCAAAATGTGCATCATTATACCGTTACATAACCCACCGGACAGCTATTTCCGATGCACATTAAGCGGCGTTTGTGTACAGGATGTGTCCCGAAACTACCCGCGTGATACTCTATAAAAGAATCCTCCGCATGAATTTAGGATCAAAGTTCGTCAAATTACCTTAAATGTCTCAGTAGACTCAGCAGCGTATTTCTTTTTTTTTTGTCGAGGAAACAGTTACTCGCGAGTTTTTGCAAAGGGTACTTTGGAACATTGTTGTGGGATATTATTGCGCTATTATACCTCTCGCGGGAAGACCCGCGAGAGCAAATTAAAATATTCGTATCGCAACGACGTGGTAATGGCATGCAAATACGCAAATAACAATAATGCAACACACGCGGGCGCAACAATAATCAAAAGGCAATCTTCGGATATTGATGAAGCCAGTCGAAAATTAAATCGGCGCCAGAAATAATCTCGTTCACGCGGGAACAATTGTTTTGCCGCATATATGTGTATTATATACGATATAAATTCGGCCACACGCGCGCGCGTGTAAAATGTAACGCAGCGAACCGGAAAATGGTGTCTCGAAAATATTTCGCAAAATATCGCTCCCGCCGCCCGAGCGACGCGGGTCGATCGATCATCCCGCGAAAGGCTCGTGTGGGGGATCAGGATAAATGTTCCATCAGACCCGCTCATAAGCGTTTTTTCGACCGTTTCGCTTTTCGGTCATCGCTCTCGTTATACCCAACACTTACGCATAACTTATACAGGCACGTGATAACCTGAGAATCGAGAATCGCGGAACAACGATGGAGATTATGGGAGGCGGGGGAGGGGGGGGGGATAATTGATCTAAAAATTAATCGGTCTAATTTTCGAGTAATCGAAATTAATCTCGGAATGATATGAGAAAATAATCTAAATTAATCGAAAAGGTATTATTTACAAACCGATATCGGTTAATTTTGAATTAATTTAGATTATTATCTCAATATCCTTTCGAGATTAATTTCAATTACTTGATTTTTTTTTTTAAATAATGAGATAGCTCAATAATTTTAAACACGTGCTAGTATTATTTTATTAAAGAAATACTCGCTTATATAATAGGATTTACGCAAAACACCTAAGCATCTGGAGAATCGAGAATCGCAGAATAACAATGGAGATTAGGGGAATTGATACCGTGAATCGATCTTTTTAATTTGGATGTTCTTCCTTAACATATTTTTTAATATCTTATTAATTTAAATTAATTTTTAAAATAATGAGACAGCATAATAATTTTTAAAATGCTATTATTATTTTGCTAAGGAAACGAAATAATACCCGCGCGTATAGG
Organism: Wasmannia auropunctata; assembly: GCF_000956235.1. NCBI lineage: Eukaryota > Metazoa > Arthropoda > Insecta > Hymenoptera > Formicidae > Wasmannia > Wasmannia auropunctata. The sequence continues at coordinate 256,844 of NW_012027103.1, read as the reverse complement.
ATTCACATATAACATATTTTGCTCGCCGAGAGAGTCTACGAGAGAGACTTCGAGACCAAGAGTAAATTCCATATTTCACAAGAGAATCGTTGTTACGAGTATCGTTCTCGTTGTCCTAGAGAAGAAACGCGAAACCTCCTTGTTTGCGTTCGTTAACCCTATCCTCGCGGAGGATCGATCGATCTCGGTCTGAAAAGCGGAGGATTTACGAGAAAGACCAAGTCACACGAGGAAATTCGATAGCCGATTTCGTCGTGCGCGAGAGACGAAGGAGACTCTCCTGAGGCTGCGCAACTCTCAAAGAATTTCCGGAGTGCGCGTCCCTTTGAGCGACGCTCCTATCGGATCTGTATGCCTTCACGGACGGCGATTTTTCTTTTCGACGACCGCGAGATTCGACGCGCGCGCCGTATACCTGTATGCGCGAAATATTGTAAAGAGAGCGAAGCAGCGGCCGACGATGTACTTTTTAAAATACGTACGCCGCGACACACGGAGACGCTTCGCTGAAAAGCGCGCGTGCTTTCGTCGGAAATTAATCGCAGAGAATAAATCTCGGCATTTTTGGCCTCGACAAAATCGAAGCGTCGAATCAACGCTATATAATCGATGGAGTATTAATATTTAATAATCTCCCTGCGGCGCGAATGTCGGGAATCAGGCGAATTGAATTATCGCCGCCGAAAAAGAGGTCAAGCCGCCGGTAAAATCCGTCCGAGGAGCTGTCATTAAAAACGGAAACCCGCGGCCCTTGTACACGTTCGCGGTGTTGTCTGACGGGCAAACAAACACCAAGTCGAGTTTCAGCTCGGCGCTTCTGCCGGCGGAAGTGGTTGGAAATTAAAATAACGCCGCTCGCGCGTCTTCCGCTATTCTGGCGCGGGTTCGTCTATTTATCTATTCCGAGCCGCATATCTAAACGGAAAATAACGGTCGGCCGAGAGAGGTGCATGTGCACGGGCGGGTTATAGGCGGGCACACGGGTATCTGCTGTACACGGGAATATCACATAGCGCGCGGCGCGGCGCGGCGCGGCGGCGACGGCAGCGTGGATTTTAGAGTGAGGCAGCCGGAATAACAAATGGAATTCTCTCTCTCTCTCTCTCTCTCTCTCTCTCTCTCTCTCTCTCTCTCTCTCTCTCTCTCTCTCTCTCTTTCTGTCATTAGCCGGTTTCCTCTTCGAGAGATCTTTTTTCCTTGTCTTCTCGTCACCGTCGTCCGTGACCGTCTCTTAGTGCCGACGGATATACTCACGCGTCGTACGCGAGGGAGTGAGGGGTGAGCGGACCGGACAAAGAAACGAGACGAGTCCCAAAGTCAGGGGTCACCGCGGACCAATTTCAGCAATGCCGGGCATTTAAATGGAGCCGGAGCCTGACGTAATCTCCTATCTCGCCTCCTGATGCTCGCATTCCATGAGAACAGTGATGATCACTTCTCTCTCTCTCTCTCTCTCTCTTTCTCTTGTCTCTATCTCTCCTCGTCTGCGTATGTGCGCGTGCATGCACGCCAAATGAAAGCGCTCTCTATCCTCCTCTTCACGGAGTGCCTAGCCGCTCCGTTTTGCTCCGCTCCGGTCCTCCTCCGCCGAGAGTTCTCGCTATCGTACGAGTCATCGCACGATCGCGCGCCGTGTGCCACGAAGAAAGGGCGCTTTCACGAACATCAGAGGAACAACGTCAGTACGCGAGATTCACGATCCTCCCTCTCCCCCCCCCTCTCTCCTCTCTCCCTCTCTCTCTCTCTCTCGTCGTAGTTTGCCCTCCGCGCCGCGCATACGGAAAAGTTGGTGAGATAAAACGCGCCGAGGAGCGAGGGAAAGGGGGAATTTCATAAATCGCGTTTAACAGAGCGACGCAGAGAAGTGACACGAATTTTAATTCGCGGCCTCTCCGAGTCGCGGGAGGGAGGGAAAGGGGGAAGTGAGAGGGGGATCAGGCGCCGCATCATGCGGCGGCGTTGACAAAACGCTTCAAATGAACGTTGAATAAACGTCGAATAAACACCGGCCGCAAATTGGAGCGGCGCGGCGGCACATAATAGCTGTTACGTTCAGTAATGTTTCAACGGTAAATCCGGTACTTCTATTATCGCTATCCTGGAAAAAAAGAGAGAGAGAGAGAGAGAAGAGAATTTAAAAAAAACCCCGCAGGTAAGCGCGTGGACCAGGCCGCTTCATAAGTTGCAGCGTTTTACAGAGCGACGCCGTAAACTTGCGCGTTAAAGCGAATTTTAATTTGGCTTAAGCGTGTATTTTGTGCAGCGGAGCACTAAAAAAGGAAACGTTCAAACCACGTACGCCAGTGAATAAAACACGTAGACGTGTTAAAAATACTTGCATCACAGTCACGGCGCGGCACAAACGTTACTCTAATGCAAATGTTAATTATAGCTATTTAGTGCGATTATTTCTGTTACGTGTTTTTCTTAAATCTCGCCGTCCACGACTGTATAGGCTAGAAATTCGCTCGCGGAGATCTCGGACGGAGAGAGAATTGGCCAATCGCATTTGAACAATTCGACCAATTGACCAATGCGATTGGCCAATTCTCTCTCCGTTCGAGATCCCAAAGCGATTTCTAGCATCGTGGACAGAAGGCTTTAGACACAACTCGTCTAGGTGTATATATATATATATCATGAACTGTAACAATTCATCTCTTCGCGACGTTGTACTTGAAATTTACAATTTTTCTCTTTTTCTGTTGCAGATCTGGAGATTCATACCGATTCATCAGCCGAGAAAGAACGATAATAGCAGGAAGCTCGATAATACACGCATCTAGGAAAAGCGACTCTTCAACATAAAGTCTTTCAAGAGGATCAATTTTTATTTTTAAAATAAGTTTGAAAAAATATTTCATCATATAGATTACTAAATCATATTATTAAATCGTATTTACAAGAACGAAGCCGCGGGGAGATGCACTTCTTCCAGAAAGTGTGAGCGAGATCTTTGTCTTAAAGTACAGAAACACGGAGGAAAATTTCATATCCTCGCTCGTTCGGGACATTTATCTCAGCGGGGAACAAAAAGCGTTTGGCGCTCTGTTTTATTCGTATACGATATCCGTTGTGTTGCCGCGTCCGACGTCAATGGGAGGAACGAGAGGCCAGTGCTGCACTGAAGAAACTTGGAAAAATGTTGGGCGCTTACAGGCGGGCCTGACTCTTTGCTCGGCCCGTACCTTTTAACGTTGGGTGAGCAAAGTTTCAGGTGTGTTTGTGCCGCGCCGTGACGTCGTGGCGCGTAGCGGAGGAAGGAAATAGCGAGCGACCTTTTATACACGATTATCGGGGAGCCCGGCGTGTCTTGACGGTACTCTTACGCCTGAAATTTGCTTTTTTTACCTGGCCTCTGCGCTCTCTTACTTTGAGAAAATAAAGGTGAGCAAAGTTTCAGGTGTGTGAGTGCGTTAAATTTGTCGGCCACCGCCGACACGCCGCCGCGCCGGTTCGAACCCCGCACGTCGATTCGCCGCACCGCGGCCGCTACGGCCGGGGCCAAAGACAATTCCGCCGACGGCCGCTAATTAAAGTCATTGTAATTTCTCAAAAGCGACGAACAAAAGGGATATACGATTGGATTGTTTCGCGATAATACACGATATTATTGTGCGATAAATTACTCCGAAATACGGCGGTGATATTCAGGCGCGCGGGATCAACTGAATTAATTAATTAAATTGAACTTTATTACGTAATAATTAGCTGGTTGTTTATCTGGACATTTCCGATGCTGGCTGTTATCGAAATACACATCACGATATACATTATATGTTTATATTTGAAGATGCGAAAATTCACATCACAGCATTCAACAACTCTTTTATCGACATTCCCGTGAATAAATTATATTGCAATTGTTGAATTGTTAAATTGTCGAGGCGTGTTTACAAGACATTATAATAAATTAATGAAAAATGCGCGCAATAGGTGACACGCAATTACAAATATCTGCAATCATTCGTTCGCGACGTCGAAGATTAATGAAAAAATTGTTTTTTTGCGATTCTCTCACGCGATTTCCTGCGTATCATTTGTGAACTATCAATCAGTAATACTAGTAATGTAATAAAATATGTACAAATTAATGCGCTGATCAGTTACGAAATCCCGTATCGCTCGAAACAAGAGAAAAAAAATATAGGATCATTTGCTGCGGGGATTTAAAATAGCTCAGATTAATTAAGCATCGGAATAAATTTTCAATCCAGAAAATGGGGAATTTATTTGCCGTAATATCCTATAATTACATTTCTCACCATGTACAGAAATAAATTTTTCCAAGCTCGTCAGCTGTTGCTATGACAGCGCGTTTTATTTTACCTCGCTCCTTCCTTCTCGACTCTCCGATGTTGATTAATAATTTGTTAATTTAAAAGCAAATACAGACAGCATTTTTTTAGTCACAGACAAACGAAAAATAAAAACAAAAACTGCAATCTTGAAATGTATATGCGAGCCAGCAAGCTTTCGAAATGTTTGATTAAATAAAGTAATAAAAAATATCGGGTGGATGTATTTAACTTGCTGAAGCAGCGACACATTTATTTACTGTATATTTCGAATTTCCACACAAAATATTCGACATCTTTCTTTTTAATTTATTATCCTGCATCGTAATAACGCAAATATATAGTGTAAAATAATTATTCCTGGCTACTGCATTTCTAAATAACTTCCATTGTACATTTAATAATTTAGATTTAACCATTTAGATTAATACTGTTAATTTTCATTAATTATTAATTGTAACAATAAACTATTGCGTAGTCAATTTTGCGTTGATGTACATAATCGCGAAATTAGAAAGGGACAAACTTAACATGCAAAATTACGTAATTCCTATTACGATCGATATTAAAAAATTATAAAATGTATTTTAATTTATCATTATCAAAGAAAATTATACATATACATATAAAATTATATATATATACGCCATTATACACCATTATAATTATACGCATTAGTAATTATACGCATTAGTGAAATTAAATTACAAAAATATCTTAGTTACTTTAATTATTTTGTATGATATATATTTTATAATAACTTAATTATTTCTATAAAGATAAATGTGTCTTGCATATTATATACATGTAAATAATTATTAGTTTGTTTTTTTTCATTATCTTTAATAATGCTTTTTTTTAAAGATCAATAATAAACTAAATAAACTAAATTAACCAAAATTAAACAAATTAACCAAAGTACCAAAGTATGATAAATATTATTATAAATGCAACATTTAATAGCAAATATTGATATTAACTTTATAGCAGCTGTTTTTAAAAAAATCTGGATTATGATGAATTGTATGTTTTACCCAATATACAGCATCTTCCACCAGCGGCATCGGACGATCTCTGAATTGAAAAGAAGCCTTTCGTGCCGTTTTCGTGTAACTGCAAAATAATATACAAGTTAAATGTAATATTAATAGCTTACTATATAAGTGTCGATAGATATACATACTTTGTTATAATCAACGCAATTATTACGACACACAATAAACGAAATCTCTTACTGCAGTTAAATCGGCCTTTAATTTATATAATAGAATTGTGACTTAAGTTTATAATAGTCAAATTATAATGCTAATTAATACGTTGAAAAATGCACGGTATTTCATCCACTTAAATTTTGATACATATAACATTTCATTTTTATTTTGAACAAGGGTCATTTTGTGTGTACCAATTGTGCGATATAAAAATCTTCATTCTTTAAAACACAGACTCTATACCTCTTGTTCAATAATATTTCGTTTAAACTACTTGAGAAACGTTTGTACGAAAATTGTTGCAAATTCAATTGCAATGTCAGTCCCTTCTCTACGACATGAGCCATGTTTAAAAAGTGATCTCCGAAGAAAGGTGTTCCTAAGATCGGCAACCTGCAATAAATCGCTTCCTATAATCCGAGCAATCCTCCGTGATTGATTAGCAGTCGCGTATTCGGATGACCTAAACATATTTACACAATAAAAGGCTATTTATTATTTTTATCGTGGTATATATTATATATTTACCATTGTATTATGAAAAAATTACTAACAGGGATTGAATTTAACTTTTTACCCATACAGCACAGAAAGATTGCAAATAAAAGATTGCAAAAATACCTTAATTATTGCAATATTGTAATATTGTAAATTTATTGCGTAATATAGTTGCAACATTGATATAATGTCAACATTAAAATATGCGCTTTTAGCAAGCTTGCGTTATAATATCAAAACCATGTTGCAGTATAATGTATCTGCAGCAATAAATATTTCTTTTATTATTATTGAATATAATTTGGAGTGCATTAATTTGGTGGTATAAATAAAAACAAATGTAATTAATGTATAATTTATTACAATTATATTTTAATGCAGATATACATAGTTTATACTTTACGCAGGTATACGTATATTTTGTACTTCACGCAAGTATATATGTATAAGTATATTTTATCTAACGCAGGTGTACATATCTTGCATTTTATGCACGCATGCACATCTTCACTTTACGTAAATATGTTTCTTTTAAACTTTACGCACAGGTGTGTATATTTTAATTTGTAATTTAATTCATGTAACAGTTTCTTATTGCTTGCATGATTTATTAGGCGTAATAAGATCCATCCGTTCAATCAACGGATTTCGGAATACGATCAAAAAATGCACTTCACAACAATTTACACGCGTTACAATATTTTATTAATTATAATTATGTCGCTGATAATGACTAAAAGTTAGCCGAAACGTTCGAAATGTTATAATATGTACTTCATTAAGATTATCTTATTTAACACATGTAATATCATTTATTTGCGCATCTTTTTGCGTGCCTAACAGCCTTTTTTTTATTAATTGATGTGATTTTAATCGTTGGAAGTTCCAATAATCTTGTACATTTCTTTTATTTATATATTTTGAATTTTATAGAGTTATGCACATTTTGTATTTAACTCTTATCTTGTGAGATAAAATTGAGAAAACCTGTATTCCATCCTCTTTAAATCTTTGTATCTTATGAATTTTTTTTATTAGCTGTTAAATCCTAATTCCCACAAGAACATGGGAAATTGTAAAGTTAAAGAAATTATAAAAATGTAATAAAAAAAAGACTCAGGGATCGATTCATCAGATTCCATCTTATTAATAGGATTAACGCATTGTACACATTTTTTGCACTTTATACTATTATATATACACAGGAATGTATATTTTATATTTTATACATATTTTAAGCTTTATGCATATATTTTGTACTTTACACAGGTATGCATATTTTCTACGCAGGTATTTGTTAACATTGCAAACCAGTTTTTAAATCCATTTTTTATATCAATTCTCTCGACATTAAGGTCATTTTCCAAAATGACCTTACATATAAATTTTTTATATAAATCGATTCTTCTCTTATTCTGCGTATAAAAGTGTTAAGGCACGTTAATTAAGATCTTTGAAAATATTTAACATGCTCCAGTTAAATGAACAAGTTTCCAAACAATATACATTTCTCATTCTGCGTATAAAAGTATTAAGATACATTAATTAATATCTTTGAAAATATTTAACATGCTCCAGTTAAATGAACAAATTCTCAAACAATATACATGCATGTAGATATTTATATTTCTCTTTGAATCCTTAGCGGTGCTTGTGCAAGCCATTTGGAGGATTCTGTAAATTCGGCATCTGTAGTCAAGATATACGTATTATGAACGTAATCAAATTGCTCCTGTAAAATAAGAATATCATTTTAATTTCTGAAAGTATTAGTTAATACACAATGCATTTTAGGTTCTATGTTTCATACGTAATTCCTTTCATCTATGGATTCTTTGAATAACTTGAGAATCGATTTTTCTTTAATCTTAAAATGTTATTGGACGCAATATTTTATTTAAAATAATTTCCGTAGATTAAAGAAAATTCGATAGTCTCAGACATTCTGCATACCTTTTATAAGAATGTTGAACTAAAAAATAAGCGTACGCATAATTATTTGTCTAAGATCCAAAATCCATTTTTAAAGATTAATTATCCTTTCATCCCAGTTCAATTTTTACAGTTAAAGTCTTCACCATAATTTTCTGTAAGATGTTAAATATTATTAGTTATAATATGCATAGTATGTACTTTCGCTAATGAATCTTAAACTATTCAGCTAAAAAAATAGATTGATTTATACATAATATTAAAGCATTGATATAGATTGCATTCATTTTTACACTAATTATCAATAATTAATTATCATGCATGCAAAAAATATAACGATATTGAATTTAAAAATATCAATTTTTGATTAACATACAGAATATAAATGTAGACGTAAATTAGAGAGCAATATATAATATAAAATTTGTCTCGAAAATTAATTAGAATGGAAAATACTAACAAAGAATTAATATTAAATTGAATTGGTTATTCCTAAAACGTAACGTAATGTAACTTTAAATGAGATGAAATCTTTTGTATATAGATATAGAATAATATTTCGAAAACCATTACCAAAAACCATTGTATTGTATATATTAATTTGTAAATTAAAAAAGAAAACTGTTAGATAAAGTTCAATATTAAGTTATGTAAAATAAACATTTTAATAGAAGGCATATATTATGTCATACCTCTTTGTATTATTGTGACTTCTGTAATTGCTGTTCGAAATTATTCAAGTCTTGTAATGAGGCTAATGGGCTATCGCATTTTTCATCAATTTTATTTTATTTTTAAATTACCTTTTCTTCAAATATTTGTAGCATATTTTTAAATTGGTCTATTTTAAACAGATCAATTTTGTTTTAATGAGATTTGTATAATATTTTGAATTCTGAAACAAATAATTTTTTAATTTCAATGCAACACTTTATACTAAAGTAACAATAAAAATTCCAATGCAATACGTTATACTAAACTCACTAAAGTTAAGAATAACATGCCTTTCTCATTTGTAATATTTATTAATTTTTATAAACAATTAATTACCATGAGCAGAAAGAAGATTCTTCTTACTTCACTATCATCTTCTTTATCATCACAAACATCGCTGTAACATATTCTTGCTTTGAATGAATGAATCAACATCTTTGTCCAAGACCTACAAAAAAAAGTAACACTTATTCACCATTATAAAACGGTATTTATAGATATTATTTGCATTATTACTTACTGCAGTAGTAAACATGTTGTTGCACACCATATTTTCAATTTGAGCATAAAATTGGTTATGATAAACGTTTGATTTTTCCTAATAAAAGACTATTAATATTTATAAGTAAATTGATTTAATTTTATCACATTTTATCTTAATAACTTTTTTTGAATTATCTAGATGCCAATGATAAAATTCTCCTTTACATCTGACGTTATCTTTTTTTTCTTGAAGTTTGTAATAATGTTTGTATTTGTGAGGGCTCATTACAATAGCCTATGTAACTATTAATTGCGTTCTTCAATTCCCTTTTATTATTGCTCTTAATATTGTCAGTAGTAATATTGTATAAATTATCACTATTCCTTTGTATAAATTAGTCTCACATTGTCCATGATAATTTGCATATTCATTGTTAGAAAACAATCTCTCATTGTCTACATTAGTGCTATGTATAGTACAAATGTATGAGTTCCCTTATTAAAAATTTCAATTACATCTGAATCGCAGGGATCTTCAATAGAAATACAGATATACGCTTCTTTTGAGATTCTTCACAACATGCTGCAATGTCAATGCCTGTTTTATCTGCAATAATTCGTCTAATACGTCTAATACGACGTTTAGATGGTAACAGTTTCCTTTTTCGTGCGTTATTCATATTTACTTGTAATAATTACAGTACAGTTATGGATTTTGAGCTGAAAAAAAATTATAATACAGGATTTTAACCAAATATATAAATATATATCTGAATGATTCACATGCAATACATAGAAATGATCCACAAACTTACCAAATAATGCGGCATAAATCATTTAACAGTGATAAAACTGTAATAAAACAGACTGTAAAAGGAAATAAATTGGAATTAAAATACAAATCAAATAAATATCAATAACACAAAATATTATCTCGCAACTTTATTAAAAAATAGCGTTAATTGTGTAAAAATTATAGAGAAATTATAAGCATATATATATCATTCTTAGTATCACAATAAAAATTAAGAAAATATCCAATAAAACTGTCAAAAAGAATGTTGCTGATTAATTTTTTAAAAATTTAGTTGAATAAAAATATTTCTAATTCAACACTATACTGCATAATTAAATAATTAAAGTGGACTATTAAACATCAACAAAGATACCGAATATTTTTCATTGTGATAGACCAATAAACATTAATCGACATACTTCAAGTGCAGCTGAATATAGAATGCAGTATAACCTCAAAACAATCGAGCTCGGTTAAAGATAATTTTACTTACCTCCTAAATAATTTTATTTTACTCCTAATATAACTTAATAAATTTTTATCTTTGCACTTATTTTGTAATGTATAAAATTACAATATGCTCAAGAAATCAAAAGATCAAGAGTTTATTATTGTAATATGGTTATAGACAGTGTTTTGTTATGAGAACGGCTTTTTCGCGCATGTGCACCTCAGTACTAGAGAAATCCAGTAACGTATAAATGTAAAAGATAAATACAATTTTGGCAGCTGTAATATACTATTATTTATGCAATTATATAATTAATATAATATATATTTATTAAATATTCTTAAATAAACTTCATTTTTCATCCTAGTCTAAAATTTTTAGATTTGATCCTTAACTTTTCTGCTGCAAAAATTCTGTTAAAACTATAATTACTTATCTTCTATATATACGTTACTGGATTTCTCTAGTTATACACTGCGCGAAAAAGCGACTCATAACAACATTAAGCGAAACTCTTTTCCGCGCACACGCGACAACGGCGTGTGCGAATGCATTTAAAATGAACTCCATACATTGCAGTTCTTAAATTATTAAAATAACAATCATATATGTGTGATTGACGCGTATTTCCACATGTAAAACAAATAAATTCATATCTCAAAAGACAATGGTTGTTGCGTCCATTAAACTAACATATATTATATATTATATATAGGTATTATATATAGTTACGCGCAGTATTTTTCAGTGTCTCTAACAATGCTGTAATCGTGCTACTACCTTGCGTCGTAACACACAAATAGCATTTTTTGTTATTTTCTGCTGAGCAATATCTGCGTATAATTAAAGCAAGATTTGTGCACTGTACATACAAATAAACTGTTTGCAGATATTTGCTACAAAAATTGAGTTACTTTGAATCAGATTCTTTTTGTAACTGCAGTCTATAAACAATTTGTTAGTCTGTTAGCAGACTGATTTAAGATTCTTTCAGCAGAAGTAACGTGCAAATTCTAGCGAAAGAACGCTGCAATTTTTACATCAGATTCTTGACGTCCTGCCAGCAGGCGTTATGATCCGCTTCCTCAAAGTTACAGCAGTCTCGCAATAAATTAATAAAGGAAGGGGGGGGGGCAAATAGTGACGGATTTTTTCCTCTCTCTCCTACAAGCTAATTTTAAGTTTACAAGATATGATTTTTCATTAAAAAAGTATGTACTTTCCACTTTCAAATATACAAAAAACTTAATTAGAGTTTCCATAAGTCATGTATACAAGCTAGATTTTCATAAAAACTGAAACCTACATTTTTCACTATTTGCCCCACACTATAGGTAAATATTGACACCCTATGGAACAATTACAAAATATATAATTCTTAACTCCTAATCGATCTTTCTTTTGACAATTTGATTAGATAAGGTAATTTATATTAATTTCTATACTCTCCTATAAATTTTATTGATAAATAATAGTAGTAACATTATTTGCTAGTATTTCTTATTGAAAATTACATTTATTCTGGATCTTGTCTGGTAACTAATCTTATCCCAAATCAATTAGAAAAATTAAATTCAAATATCAAAAAAGCTTTTTGACTTGTTATTATTTACCTAAATATTAAAAAAGCTTTTTGACTTGTTATTATTTACCCAACTAAAAATTGTCATTATTTTCCCCAGGAGCTACTTTTTCCTTTAAAACTTTACTGAGAGAAATAAAATTAATATACAAGCAGGGATTATATCAAATAGAGGAAAAAGGTATAACATAAAATAGGTTAGATCTCATTCAACGATTCAGCAATTAAGAAAATATCACTTCAAATTTCAAAAAAGATCCAGGGTTTACATTATTTTACGAATGAAAAATTTTGAACTTCTCCGCTAGCTATATTTGGTTTTTAATTTTTACGGCTTTTGCAGAAGATGATTAGATGCTTGAGAACTGTTTTTCTATTAACGAGTATAGTGGTAAAATTAAAATAGACGCGGGAAAGAGAAGAAATTTAAAGTGACACTATTTGTCCTCTATCACTATTTGTTGCCCCTTCCCTTATATATTATATTATAGTATATTATTTTATGCAAAGATTTAAACAAATTAAAGACTTGTTTTTGATTTATATCTCATTACAAAAAGGATCATAATCTTATGATCTGATGATATGATGATTAAGATTTTGAACTAAAAAATATGTAATTAATAATATGTGCATACACGAATAGAATGCTTTCAAATATTTCATTAATTTATATGGATATACATTGTATACATAAAAAAATATTTACTTATTAGATAAGAATAATTGATCGCGCGAGAGATATAAATGAAGCAAATAACATAAGCAATCAATTCAAAATCCAACCATTGTTGATTCAAAATTCTCAAACTGTTACGATTTTGAATCTTATATACAGATTAAAAAACGAACTTGAATCGAATCTACTGTGATTCGATTCGATTCTATTCGAATTTGAACTATTCGCACACCTCTAAAGAAGAAGAATTCGCGGTTGTGTGTCTGACATGTAACATACACACACACATACACACACACACACACACACACACACACACATTGTACGTTTGTAAAACACATTTGAAATACCTAATTATTTTTCCCTTTGCCACCGCGCACACACGTCGCGTTACTCGGGAAGATGCACATCTTGACGATACACCGAAACTGAAATAGGTTCGCTCGTGTAAATGTTATTAAGATTACACCGCGCCGTCGAGATAAATTGAAGTTCCGGAAACGCGAATATAGAACAAACCGCACAATGCCAATCCTGAGAAACTCTGTGTTAATCCTAAAATTCGAGACTGCTCTTGATGTATGCTCTTTAATATAATTGTACTTCAAATTCAATTAATTGCTTCTTAAGGTGGATAAAATTGAATATTCGCGAAATAGCTGTCTCGTACAAATTGCCCGCATTTTGAGATACGACGTTTGAATCTCTTATTGAAGAATAAAATCGCCTTTTTACAAGGTTTTTATTCATATTTCATAGAACACATTTTATAATGATGAATATCTAATTTATCATTGTTACTATCGTAGTGAATGATTTGTTTGTACCAACTTAGGGTTGGGTAGTGGCTATATAGTTAAAAAGTTAAAAAATTAAATAATTTTAAGTTAACATATTTACATTTTAAGCTTTTAATTTTTATTATAACCTAATTTAGTTATATTTAATCGGTAACCATTAACTTTTGATCTAACTTTCTTGAAGTTACATTTTTGGTGCTTCTTGTAAACCCAAAATAAAATATATGTCTAAGTTAGTGTCTTCAAACTCAAATTTGAGAACACACATCAAGGCAATTGTAATAATATAATAAATATGTTCTGACCGCGGGAAGGAATCATTGTTCGCGGATCTTCCGTTGGGAGAAGTCCTTTGAAATCGGTCCTCTTTCCGCGGCTCGACAGAAATAAGTATAACAAATATATATACTTTATTTAGAAACCCTAAAATTATAAAATGAAAAAAATTTAACTTTAACTTTTCAATTACTTTTTTTTATTAACTTAACTTTTAATTAAATTAATTTTATTATGGATTAACTTGTAT
>NW_012027103.1:231414-242854 GCF_000956235.1 Wasmannia auropunctata | reverse complement strand
TCTGCTTTTTGTATCAATATTCAAATCCGATCCGAGTTCAAATCTAATCAGAAACATCGGATTTTTATTCGATCACTACTTTTCGGAAGAAAATGACGAACTACCGAGAGTATTATCTTATTATGAAAACCCTTTTAATTAAGCTGTTATATATATATATATGGTTATATATATAAATATATATATATATATATATATATATATATTTATGGTTTAAAGATCTCGACAACAGAAACAAGACGCTTTTTAAAATTGTGAACTAATTAAATAGCATCCATACTTAATATTGATTTGACTGATATATAAATGAATGATTATTTAACGAATGTGTTCTGCATGTGATAATTTGATGTATGAAAGGAATCGAAATAAGTTGGTCTGCTGAATCGATAATGAATAATTACATAGCAGATGTTACATCAAAAATATATTCAATCTTAATTTTTTAAATATATTTAATAATTTGCCTGATAAGAAAGTCTATATACATATAATCAAATATAAACATACATAATTATATTTGTCTACCAAAAAAGAATTTGAATTGCGATTACATTACACTATTAATATAGAAAGAGTGCGCCCGGTACCGGATACTGCTCTGTACTGTAAAGAGATATTAAGTATCTTTTTACTGCCAATAGATAATTGCTTATGGTGCCTATTTAAATAAGTGTCTACTTTTGTGAAACACAATTAGTTTTCTGGCTTTTTTGTTTAGCCAATTAAAAGCTATTTATGAATGGAAGTGTATTGAATGTTAAAAATTAATGCTCTTAATAACTTATTGTCCGAGAGGGTAATCACTCAGAAAATATATGTACACTCGCTCACTAAAAGGTTGCGACATTTTCTTTTTTATAGGTTTCAAAACGCATTAATATTTTGCAAATGCGGACCACGATTGGTGTTATACTGCCTTTAGACTAAAGATAGTACATTGTGGTTTGCATTTGCAAAGTATTAGTTATCTATAAAGTATATATTACGTATATTAAATATAAATTAGAAACCTATAAAAAAAAAGTGTCGCAACCTTTTAGTGAGCGAGTGTACACTTGGACTTCTAACTTCAAGATTTCACCGGACTTTACGGACTCCATCCGACTTCAAGAAATTTAATGGAATTCAACAGAATTCTGACAAGTTGTACACCGGAATTCAAGAGTGGTTACCTCCTCGTTATCCTATATATCTGCTGTTTTACCTGATAAATTATTTAGTATTTTTTTGTACTAAGTTTATTTATCATTAAGTGTAAAATAATTATATACACAATAATGAAACGACTGAAAACGTGAGATAGAGTGATTTTATAAAATTATGAAGTACGATTTGCTGAGTACCGTACAATAGCAGTTTTTCCAATACCAGAAGTAAAAGAAAAATTTTAATAAATTAAAGGAATTAGGCTCGTAAGAATAATCAAATATATATTGAAGTAATGCCTATCGAGTCGACACGGGTGTTGGTGTATTAATTTTTATTACAATATCCAACTACATACAAACTGCGCGCGGCAATATTTGTCGGTTTTGAAACACAGTTCTTACGTGAAGCCGGAATCCACTTGTATCTATAATTAAATTGACAAGCAATTTAATATCTTTGATACTAATATGCATCTATAAAAATCTTCTCCCCCCGAATCTTAATATTCGATGTATGTCGATTTGTGTCAAATGTGTCGATTGTGCTTCCTAAAAGAAAAGCAGCCATAATCTACTATATAATCTATGCCATTGTAATTTTGTAGTAATTGCGTGTTCTCCAAAGCTATTACATTTTCTTGTCCTTGTTGTAAATGACATAACAACACTGATAATGTGCTCCCGTAGAACAGCGTAGAACTAAGAAATGGTACAGAAGATGTGAATTATTACAATTTTATTTGTAATAATTTCTCGGCACAAACCCTCTCCGGGCACGTATATTAATCCATATACTTCAAATCAGAAATAAAATTTTCAAATCTATTAAAGTAATTAGAAAATTAAGTAGAAATTCCGACTAAAAAAGATTGTATTCAATCGGTAAATAGACAACTTTAAAATCCCCTTAATAGATTTGGAAATGCTGTTTTTCCAAAATTAAAATATAGACATTAATACGTGTCGGACGTCGGAGTTTATGACGAGAACAAAAAAAAAATTTATAATTCAGATCTTTATCATTCCTTAGATTTAGAAAGAAGTGCGCGTAATCAGTACTATTGTGTCACCTGTGTTGTACCGTATAAATTTACCTTTATCATAAAACAAAATGATGCAATAGCGCTGATAGCACAATTTAAACTTACAAAATTACGGTAGTTAAACTAGTAAATTATTTGAAGAAACATAGAGTTCTCAGAATTAGATTTAAGATATCTAATTACTATCGAGAAAATTGTACACAAAAATTTTTATACATTGATATACCCTAATAGCAATTTGCTGCAAGATTGCTGTAAATCTGAGGAAGCAGAGATCATAACGTCCTGCTGGCAAAATATGTCAAGAATTACTGCAAGAATTGTAGCATTCTTTCGCCAGAATTCTGCACATTACTTCTGTGGAAAGAATCTTATATTATCTGCTGGCAGACTGTTTACAGATCGCAATTACGGAAAGAATCTGCTTCAAGACAGCTCGATTTCTGTAGCAAATATCTGCAAAGTTTATTTGCATGTACAGTGCACGAATCTTGCAGCAGATTTCTGAATTCTGCTGCAATTAATTGCACGCAGAATTTGCTCTGCAGAAAATAGCAGAAGATGCTACTATAGGGTAGTAAATATATATAAACCTATGCACACTACTACATCAATGTCGCGCGCGTTCATGTGCATAAATCGCTGATAAAACGACGACTCCATGGAATTCGGGAGATCCTGAAGACCGAACTCTCAGGCCACTCTCAGGTTTCTCTCTGACTATACTGCACACAACATGGAGAGCTGTGGCGCCCATCCGATGCACTTGACGTTTCCCGGAGGCACTCTCTCTTTGGCGCACGTCCGCAGTATTTGCTGCGGCACTCGTTCGAATGCCCGGCAAAGGGCGGCAAACATCTGCTCCGGTATGTGAACGTGTCTATTAGCGATCCCAGACTGAAGTAAATAACGCCGTTTTTACTCTGAGAGTCCAGATATATATAATCCTGGAGGTCCACGGGCAGTGGCTCATCGAAATATGAATACCTGCGATTTCTTTCACTTCTGGCGCCACGTGGATGTGCCACGTTCACAACCGGATGACCGTTCATTAGGATCAACGATATATTGGACCGGAGAGTGTCAAAATCGGACAGATCGTGCGCGAAGTACTTTCTCGCAACGTCATAAGTCGGTCCATCGAAAAGTATTTTGCGGAATTTACTTTTCGTTAAATATAGAGTAGAAAATATAGAAGTAGAAACGTTTATATCAATTTATTAGGGTGCTTTATACTCATAGTCTTATATTTAAAATATCATATAAAACTATCATTTCGATACGTTTATCCGCTAGTAATTATCAATTAAGTGATCATTAAGTTTATCATTCAGATAACACTGAATGGAATTTCGAGCACTTATATGGCGCATACTACTTTCATTAAAAATAGCAGTCGATAGACATTAATTTCTAACAGTAATTGGGAAATAAATTCCGCGCATCTATTTTCCTATCTATAACCTAGTTTGCTGATCAGTAGAAACATCGTATTGATCGACCTTTCAAGTAAACTCATTCGCGTACTCATTCAGTATGCGAGCTGAAGAAATTAGAGATGTAGCTGAGATTCTTAGAATTCTTTAAGATGTTCGATCATGGTAATCCAATAGCCACTATTCTGCAGGGTATATTTAAACTAATTTAAAGCATGGACGACACCCAGGAAGCATTTGGTCACAAAAATCTCGATCACAAGTAAATCAAAATGTTCCTTCGTGTCGATAATTCTTTTCATTTCTGGATGGCTCAATACAGACTCGCAAAGATCGCTAAGAGACAGAATATTTTGCCACGTCGTGCCATTAAAGAACGTTGATGCGATTCAGTAAAGCGGACGAAATGTCCACGTCGGTGAAGTTGGCCGGACGAATCCTCTGAGAGAAGTGCGTCACCGCGATAATCTCATGACCGCTCGTAGAGATCCTCTTCAACAACGGCACATATTATATAGTGACTCCTCATGTTAAAGGGAAATATCGCTAGACTCCTGGCCTCATTGACCGCACCGAGCAAACAAATAATTAACACCGTCACTGTATCTTTATTGTGTGTCGAGTGTACGCGTCACACTTTGGGCAATTAGTCTTTCTACACGCAAATTATTATTTAAAAGAAAAATCATTTAAAACATCTTTATAATGTGAAATATTGAGTCAATTTACGTTTGTGGAAAGAACGTAAGGAGCGCGCGCGCGATTATTCTACAAATACGTTAACAATATTTTAAGAATATTTTTTTAACAGTATTATGTCGGATTTGAAAATACACTATGATCAATTATAAATATATATTACTATTGTATTTTATTTTGATTAATAATTATACATATACAGGGTAACTGAAATAAGATAACAAACTTCGGAGACGAGCTCTCCACACCAAACATGAAAAAATTTATATGAACATATATATATATATATATATATGTCCGCAAACCCATTGTTACTGATATACCTATAGTTCAAAATGTTTAAGTATTATGCCCGCTAACCATGAAGAGTGGAGGGAGGCACTTAATGCCTTTATTCCATGAAGTTCTAAGCGCCAATGAAGATATGCTACGCCAACGCATTTTCGATGTTGTGAAACTTAGAACATATATTACTGGAAGGAGAATTGCCTATACCGTCTGTGTATCGAGCTGGAGCCAACATCTGTGCGAGAGACAAAGGTATAGGTTCCCAATTGACTGCAATGTCATGTTGCGCATGTGTCATTCAGTTCCCACTCAGTCCGTTTTTCATTTCTTTTAAAAAGATTTTCGAAAAATAAGAAATTAAGTAAAACGGGCTGGGTGGGGACTGAATACCTTTCTCTCTCGCACAGATGTTGGCTTCACGTTCAGCGCTCAATTCTCCTTCCAGTAATATATGTTCTAAATTGTGAAACCATTCGCAACCGCCCCGGGATCTTTGAAAGAGTGCGACAGTCCATGATTTGTCGTGTCTAAGGATCCTTATGCAGACACCGGCGCTTTGACTCCTAACGTTGATTGACAGAAAACGATTAGTGGGAGTAAATAGTAAGAGAATTCTCTCGCTATTTACCCCCATCTAATCATTAGCGAGAGAATTCTCTTACTATTTATTCCCACTAATCGTTTTCCGTCAATCAGCGTTCGGTGTCAAAGAGCCGGTGCTGCATGAGGATCCAGCCTAATTAGCGTGCATTCAATCAAATAGGAGACACTTCGAACATTTGTTATAATTAAAAAATTGAAAATAAATAATATTAAACAATAATAAATATTATTTTTTTATTTTCCCCCATTTAAAACATTTTAAGCTGTGTCTCAGTATCAGTAAGTTTGCGGACATATGTTCATATAAATTATACTTTAATATTCTTTTCATGTTTTAGTGTGAGCTCGCCCTCGAAATTTATTATCTTATTCCAGTTACACCCTGTATTTAATACTAATAATAATTTAATATTATTAATAATTTTTGTAAAAATTGGGAAAAATTTGTCTTTATCCACAATAACTACAGGAGTCTTTTAGTTTCTGAAAAACTTTCTCTTTTCTTTTTTATACTGTTCACTATGATTACACTATCAATTGAGTTGTTTTACTTCTTATGCAGAATTGTCTTGACAAAAGTAATGCTATTGAGGCAATAACTGCATTTATATCTGAATACTAATTTGTAGTTAAAAATAAAAATACGTGTTTGTATCTTTGGCATTTTAGTCTATATCTTGGAAATGAAGAATAAATGAGTCAACTCATGGTGTATGAACGCTTTTGTTAAGAATAATTATTTGAACGCTAGCAAAGTCAGCAAAAATACATGCATAATGTATCTGACTCTCAATTTAAAACAATAATAAAAACGAATAAGACTGGCAAATAAAGTGTCAATTAACGCAGAACTTATGCGTGAATTTTTACGCACCAAGTCCTGCGCTGTTGATTCTGTTTTATTTGCTTTGATAAAACTAGCAAAAAAGCTTGTCGATTTTGCAATGGAATACCCTGTACAGATCGATAGATAGATGGGGCAGTCTCGCACTGTGCTTGGCACTATATTTCAAAAAACTGCACACCATTACTTTCGGTATAAAATATAACTGTTTCTTTTCATATCAGCAATGCAAAGAACTCTCTAAATTTTTTGGAGTGAAAATACTGCCACTCGGCCATTCGAGTGGCAGTATTTTCATTCATTTGGAGTGAGATTCACTCCAAAAGAATGAAAATTCACTCCAAAAAAGTGAAAGTCACTCCAGAAAATTTAGAGAGAACATTTGATTATATCTAATTATATCTTATATCTTATATCTAAAGAAGTTTAATAGATATATCTTCAGAAATCTTTCTAAATTTTAAATATACAATATTCTTAAAATTATAATAATAAGAGGTATTTTAAGAATTTTTTTTCATCAAAAATCGCTTAAGACGATCTTAAAGTCGTTTTATCGACCAAACGTGATTATTTTCCAGTACACTGTTAACATAATTGCAATTTACAGATTTAATAATCCTTTTCCACGATTATAGGTATCAATGTATTTCCGGCTGGTAGAGATGCTAAGAACGAAAAAAATTTAAGAAATTCAGACCTCCATATGTATATATGTATGTATATGTATATATTCTTATATATATATATATATATATATATATATATATATTGTACTTTTATCGTATACTTTTATCGTGGATTAAAACGAGAGTATATCACTTTACAGTTCCATGTGCGAATTGTATAAACAGTTTCATTGATTTGTAATGATCGTATTGAATAAATACAATAGTACAATAATAATAATCCATTACATTTTTTTATTGTGTTTCTACCACAGTATTCTTTCAAGCTAGTATACATTTTATGTGTTGATCTTATTAGTTAAATTTCCCAAAGTAAAAGCACTGTAAAAAATTTGTTATTTTATGCGACTAATAGAAGTTAAAATATGAATAAATAGAAACTTGATAGATACACTTACATCTAAAAGGTACGGTTGTGAGAATCATAGATCGCGGATATAATACACCGTGCGTTTACATTCGACTTATTGTGACGGTGTGTTACAATCTTTGTGTTTAGGTCGAAACAATCAATTCTTCTTTAACGCGTTCTGAACGTAGCAAAGAAAAATTTTAACTGCCGATCGATTTCAGAACTTGAGGAACTTGAAGAATTACGCACGCAACGAAAATGAATGGAAATCTAAAATAAAACTTTTGAAAATAATCTATCATTTGCTACCACTGAATCGTTTAACACTATAATACTGAAGTTTTAAATTCTGTGATCCGATTCCAGGAGGCCAAAGATTCCAAAAAAGAATCTGCTATATTGAATGCCCAACAAATTGATTCTTGATGGGCAAAAGTTAAAGATTGAATATTCTCACGAAGGTTTACACAACTATGATGGAAATCAATAAAAATTTGAAGGGAAAAGTAAAAATGTTGCAGATAGAATTAAATAATTGAAGAAAAATTGGATGTATCATCAAATGTTGCATATAAGATGATATAAGATTTCCAAATATTCTACGAGTAATATACATTACTTTGATTTCTTCTTTGATTAAAGACCAAAAGATATTCGGTTTAATAAAATGATATTAAATGGGATTTATAAAGAGAGTTGCATATTTTTAAAACTGCCAGATAGTTGACATCTGTGATAGACATAAAATAATCGTCTTTTTTCATATCGGCGATAAAAAGAACGTTTGATTGATACCATGGAAAACGAAATTTAATTTCGTATTTATTGATTGGTCTACTTGAAATTTTCTATTTTGGTTTCTAGTTCTTTTAAATGCTGTAATGCATCTTGTGCGATTGTAGCACGAGGAGCTGCGCGGCAGCTTTGAGTAACAAAAATTTTCTCCACCAAAATTCGATACAAATAAAAAATTTTCGGTTTTTAACCGAATTCAATTTGGTGGAGAAAATTTTTGTTACTCAAACTGTGAGTACTGTGTACTTACACTGTAAGTACACGTTGACAAATCAAGTTTACAATTTTCCAGCATGGAAGAAAAGCTCATAATTACAGTAATAAAGGAAAGTAAGATGCAAGTTAACATTTATTTGATGTCACGAAGTTGAAGGGGATTTTACAGGACTTGATGCTTTGAGCATCAATTTATTAGATTACCCTTGGCAAATTTAATTGTAATATTACATACTACTTGGTTCGGAGCTACGGAGATGCACACGATTTGCGACCACGTGGTGTGTTATATGAACAAAAAATTGTAAGCTTTACATTAATATTATATAGAAATACCAAGCCATTATATGGAAACCATCCGATTTGTACCGTTGTTGGCGTTTTAAGATCTCAATTGTTAGTTAACATTACACGGTCTTTTCTGATACTCATTTAAGATGCATTTCTTCTTCTTCTTCATGTACCATATCCGGTCTCCCGGACGTAGACAACCTCTTTTCTGCATATATCCGTAGACATGACACCTGCAGTTTTAAATAACGGTTTTTTTAACAAATACTCTCGATGATTTGCCGTTGTCTTCCAAGAAGTGGCGATTGCTTCAAACCGAGATTTAGAGATATATTGGATTTGAACCTGATGGGATCTTCGGCACAGAAAGCTGCCGTTTGCACAAAGCGTTTAAAAGAACTAGAAACCGAAGTCAAAAAATTTCAGGCAGGCCAATCAATAGATAAGAAATTAAATTTTATTTTCCATGGTATCAATCAAATGTTCTTTTTGCCGATATGAAAAGAGACACTTATATTTTATATCGAAAGTAAAGGTGTGCTGCAGTTTGTTGGAACTATATAAAATTCACAGTAATATTGGCGAGCACCAAGATACTGCTATGATCGTTCGTTGGCCTTCTCTCTCAATTTAATTGTGTTAAAACACAGATACGATCGGATGTATATAATTGCCTTATATCTTGTGTTATGCAAAAGTCTGTGCTACAACCTTAACAATTCATCGGACAAACGTAATCAGGATTGAATCCTATTGAATAAGAAATGGCATCAATGAAAGCACTGAGCGTTCAATTTCAGAAGTTTTATTTAAATAATAAATAATTTTATATAATGTAAAAAATTAGTTACGTTTGAATCAACGGAAATTGAAGAAATATGCTTTTTAATATTATTTTTGTTATTTCTCGCTCTGTCCCGAATTGTACGTCCGTTTCGTTTACGATGCAGACAGCGAAAAGAATTGCAAGTGAAACAAATAGCCGTTAACGAAAATGCAGGTAAATCTCTGGATGCCTCTTCATACGGATGCATTAATGCCATATTCGATTATGGAGCCATTCGCGACGCGGGGGATACAATTTCGGATTATCAGCGTGGCCAATCTTTCTAGGAGCGAATCCTTCTAGAAAGTATCTTCAAAAAGCATCCTTCCCGCGCATCGCGTGCGAGTGCGGCCGCTAATTTTAGCGCTCGAGACGCGAAGCGAGGACGGCCGACCGGGACGCGTATCTTCTACCCGATTCTATCGGTACAGCGACTCTATTTTTGCTATTTCTTAATCTGTATCGCGTACGCGTGCACTTTTGCCTCGCTCCTATTGAGTTACGTGCATTCCCCTGGGCAACCGTATGCGGGGCGGCAACGCCACGTGGCTGGCACATGGCACACGCCAAATATAACGAACGCGGCGAAGCGGTTGCTCGCGGCCGTTGGCCATTTATGGCCTAACGTGACCCGAAGACGCGTACACGTGTGTATATTTGTTTCGCTTTGCTGCATTTCCTCGAAATCTTCCGCCGTTGAGTCCATAATGACCATAAACTCATCTGTTTTAATTATACCCTCTCATTTCGTGTTTAATTAATACCTCGACTTTCGTTTAGAAATGATGATTTTTGTTTAGAGAGCAATGAAGGAAAGCGTAGGAAGAATATGAAATCTGAAATGAAGGAATCTTCCATAATGTTCTTTGAAAGAAACTCGAGAATTTAAATAATAAGTACGAGTCTTTTTAAAATCTTATGCAATCGTACAAATGATATCGTTGCCCAATAAAAATGGATTTGCGAGCCATCACAATTCGCACATTGATTATCCCAAATATGCAAATGTCAATGTCAGTTTTACATTCAGGATATTCAAACGTATTTCGTTTTCCCGAAAGCGTCATTAATATAAACACTCGAGATGGCACGGATAATCGTTTACGCACAAAGTGAAAGTTCGGGCTACATTCTACGATTGCACGAAGAAGTAGTGAATTTCTCCTTTAAAGTCACAGACGCGTAATGTACATGCAAAGTTTACCAACGTAAAAACAATGTTCTTACATCATCGCTCATATAGTTTAAAATATATAGTTATTACATAACATATGATTTTATTATCGTTATAATCATAAGGTACAATAAGAAGAACGATCCGCCGGGCAGCAATATGAGCCGACGTCGATGTGGCCGGTAATGGTCGTCCGTGTCTCTCGTTGTCGATAATCATTTTTATAGGTGTCGCAAATGCCAAAACTTACGCCATCATTAGCGAGTGAGCGTGTATTATATATATTTATGTATAATATGTACGTGTATGTGTGCGAATGATGATATTAGGCCGAGGAAAACTCGTTGCTCGGTGGCTCTGAGGAGACTATCAATAAATTAATTAACGTTCATAAACATACAGTCAGTGTTGTTGTATAAACTACAAAGTACAGTACAGTTTGGTAAATGTGTAGCATAAAAGCACTTGAACAACTGTCTTATTTCCCTGTCATTTTTCATATCTAATCTTCTATCTCTGTCTCTCTCTTTTTCTCTCCCTCTCTCTCTTCCCCTCGCTCTTTTTCTATCCTTCCTTTCTCTTTCTCTTCTTTTCTCGCGGCCTTTGTACGTGTGATAAATGTAGTGTGATGAAGCATGATCGTGTGCGTAGAAAAGGGGACGAAGAAGAGAAAGAGAAGAATCGTGAATGAAGGGTGAATGTGATTGATTGGTGAACGTGATCGATTCTCGGCACGGTGTGTCTTTAGAAGCACTTGCGATGAACGATACCCGGCCCGGACTCGTCGTATTCCTGTTTGGAGATCCACATCTGCTGGAAGGTTGACAGGGAGGCCAGAATAGAACCGCCGATCCATACGGAGTATTTCCTCTCGGGGGGAGCGATGATCTTGATCTTGATGGTAGAAGGCGCGAGAGCGGTGATCTCCTTCTGCATACGATCGGCGATACCGGGATACATGGTGGTACCACCGGAGAGGACGGTGTTAGCATAGAGATCCTTGCGAATGTCGACGTCGCACTTCATGATGGAG
>NW_012027103.1:226400-231394 GCF_000956235.1 Wasmannia auropunctata | reverse complement strand
CACAGGATTCCATACCCAGGAAGGAAGGCTGGAAGAGAGCTTCAGGGCAACGGAACCTCTCGTTACCGATGGTGATGACCTGACCATCGGGCAACTCGTAGCTCTTCTCGAGGGAGGTGCTGGCCGCAGCGGTGGCCATTTCCTGTTCGAAGTCCAGGGCGACATAGCAGAGCTTCTCCTTGATGTCGCGGACGATTTCTCGCTCGGCCGTGGTGGTGAAGCTGTAGCCTCTCTCGGTGAGGATCTTCATGAGATAGTCGGTAAGATCGCGACCGGCCAAGTCCAGACGGAGGATGGCGTGGGGAAGGGCGTAACCCTCGTAGATGGGTACGGTGTGGGAGACACCGTCACCGGAGTCCAGGACGATACCGGTGGTACGACCGGAAGCGTACAGGGAAAGGACGGCCTGGATGGCGACGTACATGGCCGGGCTGTTGAAGGTTTCGAACATGATCTGCGTCATCTTTTCGCGGTTAGCTTTCGGGTTGAGAGGCGCTTCGGTGAGGAGAACAGGGTGTTCCTCTGGAGCGACACGCAATTCGTTGTAGAAGGTGTGATGCCAGATCTTCTCCATGTCATCCCAATTAGTAATAATACCATGTTCTATAGGATACTTTAGTGTCAATATACCTCTCTTACTTTGCGCCTCGTCGCCAACGTAGCTATCCTTCTGACCCATACCGACCATCACGCCCTGTGGACGATCAGATAACAATCTATTGCGTGTTTCTTATTGTTAATTTGAGTCAAAAGATGCATTTAAAAAATATTACTTTATGCATATACATTATATAATTTTAAAAAATTTTAATATAAAATTGCAAAAGTAATATAAAATAGATATTACACATTATGTCGATATATTTGTAATAGAATTAGATTAAATAGATATATGACTCTAAATGATGAAGTGCCAACGTTCTCTAACCAACCTGATGACGAGGGCGGCCGACGATGCTAGGAAATACAGCGCGCGGTGCATCATCCCCTGCGAACCCGGCCTTGCACATACCGGATCCATTGTCCACGACTAGTGCCGCAACATCATCGTCACACATCTTGGTCGGCTGTTACAGTTACTTTCTGCAAATATACATCGAGAAATGCAAAAGAATTTTTTGTAAGATAAATCGATTGCAGTTACGACGATGAAATATTGTAATTATACATTTTCTAATCAATAAATCAATTTATTGAATTAATATAATTGCAACATATATATAAGTTAACAGTTAAATTACTGATAAAGAGAAGCTAGAGTTATCCTACATTTTTTTTTAATATAAAAATTTTTTAGAATAAATTCTGGTTATAAAAATTTTCAATAGTAGTAAGCTGCTAATAAATTTTTTTAGCTTTATAATTATCACGTTTCACTTTTATACATCCACTTATACATATTCACCAGATATCACTTCACGTCTTATACGATTACGCAAACCTCACTCGCGGTTCGCACGGTTCTCCTTGAAGATTCTCGGAAACTACCGTCTGAATCTTCCTATCAACCCTCTCGACTTGAAAATTCACTGAGCTTTAACTTAGCACGGTTTGTTCGAATCACTACCGAGATTCTATAGTCTGGTACCAAAGATTCTCGCGAACTTAGCAAAACGAAAAAAAACCGATCAGAGAAGATTCCCCCGGAGACGATGCACGTGAATCAACGGGGGTGTGCGACGTGATTCGCGATTGCTACAGGAATAACGATTTACCGTTCGCTTGATGTGAGAGTCGAGGGAGAGAGATCGGCGATGATCGCTTAGGGTCGCGTGTAACGTCGTGCAAGAGGCCGGGCGAGAGCGGCAAGTGGCGCAGTACCGGCTCCGTGGGGTCCCTTTATCCATATCGGTCTGCGGACGAAAATAGCGATCCGCCCCTTACATGGAAATCGGCTGTCCGCTGTTAACGTCGGGCCGGGAGCCCGCGCCGCCCATTAGAGTCAGCCTAGTCCTTAGTTCGCCCTAAAGAGAGGAGCCACGGTGGTGGGTGGGAGGGAGGGAGAGAGGAAAACGCCGGGCATCTCGCCGACGGCGGTGACTGCGACGTCGACGCGGCGGTGGCCGAATCGGCCCCTCGAATCCAAATAAGGACTCGTTACGCGACAGGGCCGTCCATTGTTACCGCGGGCCTCGGCAAAGGGATGAAACTCTAAGGGAATAACGAAGGATGAGGTCTGGAAGGGTTGAGAGAGTAAACGAGAATCTTGACAAATAAAATCCTGAAAGATAGAAAGTAACAAAACTTGAAAAAAATGAGTATAGAGAGGGAGATCCAAGTAAAAGGATCTTGCTCTAAAAAGAGCGAATTTTAAAGGATAAATTCTCCAAAAATCAAGCCGCAAAAAACTGAAAATATTTATCTCAGAAGAATAAGTTTTGAAAGATCGAAATGAAATAACTGAAGTTTGAAAAAATAGACTTTGAACAGCTTAATACTGGTTGCGTTCGGGAAGCGTCCTATCAGCGCGATTGCATCATTCCTTGTTACGTTCCAATTAACGATAAAGATAAAACAATAATAGCACTGATAGTGTGCTTTCAACGCAACCATTTGCTATGATGTATTGAGAGTTGTGTGGCGCCTATCATATTTGTTTTTCAAACAAAATCGCAATTTTACGATGCGAGAGGTAAATCTCTTCTCCTAGAATGAAATAACAGATTTAATTGGTAGCCTGTTAATTGCCTGAAAAATAAATACTTTTACCTTCAGTTAAGTCATTCTTTGATATGTATCGCAAAGAAATTCATTAAATAGTCAAGATCGCGCCGCCAAGACTAATAACTCGCATTTTTGGCACGCGTTATTAACATTTGGCAGCGCCTCCGTTGATATATGTAGCGTGATATTCAAACATTTTGACGGAAGGGCATCACTGTAGTGCAGCTAACGGATAAAACGACTAATTGCAATTTGTTACAATTTGGCAGGTGCACGGGGCGACTCGCCTGCTCGAGCCATCGCAAAGATCCCCTCTTCTACCTTTTTGCATCGCCGGCAAAGCCGATGCTGATGCCGATTCGCATTGTCGAGTTTCAACCCCGAAAGGGCGCGTCTTTTCTTGCCGAACACGCTCGCAATTGTCATCGTTATACGCTCGGCCGTGATCGACCATCAAGACAGCTTCGTTATGAGTGCGAAAAACGACCGGATCCTCATCAGCGAAGATACCGAAGGTGAACGTTATTTCGCTTTTTTTTACCTCGAAAGATCAGGAGCAAAATCCCTTAGGAGGATTTGATTAACGCTGCAAGCATTATAATTGCGTCTATTGGAAAAATTTAGAATCCTCTCACGTTTATCAATAAAATTTGACTGCATGTCACTAATGTGTTGAGACCTAAAGGCATAAAAGAATTTATAATTGATGTAATTATAGAACAATCTGGCAGCAAATTAAAGCGCTCGCACGTGGAATTATTATTTTCTCTTATGAGAATGTGTAACTATAAACTTGTTGAACACTATATAGTACCACCTTTCCCTATATATATATTTTTGATCATGCACACAATAAAAAAAATATTGCATTACTATACCATTTCTGCTAAACAAATGTGTAATATCGCAAAGTTGTACGTTGGATTTCAAGAATGCGTGGATTCTGGAATGCAGCCAAATATTCAAGACATCCCCGGCCATATTTTATGTAATCTCGATTGTGCATTATGTTTTATGTAATATAGTCGTAATGGTATACTGGTTAATGCACGCTTATTTCTGTGCATGTACGTCCCGCTGCAGAATTACAAATGAGCTGAGAGATAAACTTAGAGAAAAACATGGTTGCATCATAGTTAAATTTGTGGTTTTAGTTTTAAATCAAATTTCCAACATATTAATAAAAAGCAGTGACATTTACGACAATTTTAATCATGTAATATATATAAGGCTCACTTATATGCACATGCATGTCTCCTAAATAATTTTATATCAATTATGCACAAATCTCAAGTCTTAATCAAGTTTTTACATGTACTTGATTATATTTTTATCTTTTTATGAATTCAATAACTTTTTAACACTTTAGTAAACATATTCTAATGGAAAAAATGTTATTAATAATTTTTAATATATTTCTTTTTTTCATAAAATCATAATACCAAATATAGTTACGTTTTACGAAGCATAAATGTGCATTTCCACAATGTTGTAGTTTTGTACACTTAAAGATTATAACAAAGATAGTAAATATATATTTTAAAATCATTATAATTTTTACTTACAATTAGATCAGAAAAGAATTAATAGATCTTATTTTGTTATTAAATTAATTGAATAATTAATTATTTAATTCAAGCCGAATACTTATAAATTAAATTATTTAAGAGATAAAATATATCCCGTGTAAGATTTATTAATATGAATTATTAATTCAATTAAATATATTGAATAATTGTGCGAATATGAGGGTATTGAAGAATGAAAATTACGAATTGCACGGCTGTAAGAGAGAATATAAGATTGATTTATTCCATAGACGTAAACTTATATACAAAAGATGACGTATATGCTCGTATGATAGTCGTTGGTAAAAGACTCGCCGCCACGGACCAATAGTAACGATAATAGTATTCGACTAACGGAGACCCAACTAGACGAAGCGATGCGGCAGTGAACGGTACATCTTAGGGAAAGGTGTAGCAATAATAACAATAATAATAGTGAATAGCATCGAGCGTAATTGCTTAGAAGCACTTGCGGTGGACGATGCCGGGGCCAGATTCGTCGTACTCCTGTTTGGAGATCCACATCTGCTGGAAGGTGGACAGGGAAGCCAGGATGGAACCACCGATCCATACGGAGTACTTCCTCTCGGGGGGAGCGATGATCTTGATCTTGATGGTCGAGGGCGCGAGGGCGGTGATTTCCTTCTGCATACGATCGGCGATACCGGGATACATGGTGGTACCACCGGAGAGGACATTGTTGGCGTAGAGATCCTTACGGATGTCGACGTCGCACTTCATGATGGAGTTGTAGACGGTCTC
>NW_012027103.1:199128-226380 GCF_000956235.1 Wasmannia auropunctata | reverse complement strand
TGATATCGCGAACAATTTCTCGCTCAGCCGTGGTGGTGAAGCTGTAGCCTCTCTCGGTGAGGATCTTCATGAGATAGTCGGTAAGATCGCGACCGGCCAAGTCCAGACGGAGGATGGCGTGGGGAAGGGCGTAACCCTCGTAGATTGGTACGGTGTGGGAGACACCGTCACCGGAGTCCAGGACGATACCGGTGGTACGACCGGAAGCGTACAGGGAAAGAACGGCCTGGATGGCGACGTACATGGCCGGGCTGTTGAAGGTTTCGAACATGATCTGCGTCATCTTTTCGCGGTTAGCTTTCGGGTTGAGAGGCGCTTCGGTGAGGAGAACAGGGTGTTCCTCTGGAGCGACACGCAATTCGTTGTAGAAGGTGTGATGCCAGATCTTCTCCATGTCATCCCAATTGGTGATGATACCGTGCTCGATCGGATATTTCAGAGTCAGGATACCTCTCTTGCTCTGGGCTTCGTCGCCCACGTAGCTGTCCTTCTGACCCATACCGACCATCACTCCCTGATGGCGAGGTCGACCGACGATCGAGGGGAAGACGGCGCGAGGCGCGTCGTCTCCGGCGAAGCCGGCTTTGCACATGCCGGAGCCATTGTCTACGACCAGGGCAGCTACTTCGTCGTCACACATTGTTGTTTTTCTTCGATTTCAACGCTCTGTAACAGAAATTATTATCTCGATTAAGTTTTATATTAAAAAATTATAATGTCTCTTAGTCTGTGATTATTTGTATGTGGGTTCTATATGATAATCACTTATTAACTATTATTATATTAATATAATTTTGATAATATCATAAATTATTTTTGTTTTTTCTAAACACATTATGTACCACTGACATATTCTTATTCGATAAAATAATAATTAGAATTTTGTTAAGAATAAGTTATTAATAGTTATTATTATTTAAAATATACTATATTTTATTCCATTACATAAACAATAATAAGAAAAGCAAAATTAAATTAAAAAACCAAAAATAGTTTGTATGCAAACGCAGTTTTTTTAAAATATTTTTTTATAAAAAAAATTTTTTTACACAAGTAATTAAAGGAATATCAATTGAATAATTCTACTACAAGTATTTAATTTTTTACGAATATTTTTAAATTACTATAGTATATTTAAAATATGGGATGATGATATAAATATATTAAAAATAATTTGATATTTATGTACAATTTTAAATTGCAGATCTTTCAAGACTTTCCCAAGGAATGAAGTTTGCACAATCATCTTCACGAACAGAACATTCGAATTATTTTACAGTTCGGAGTTCAAATTGGAGAAGCGGTAGAATTTATTTGAAAAAAAGTATTATTATATACATCCGATGATAGCCGGGCGAATTTCGAGGGCTCTCCGATAAAGCTGATTCCCGGTGAGCGTTGCGCGTAGCCAGAATTGACCTAGTTGCCTATAAAGCGATAGGCAAAGCGGCCCCGGCGTCGCGGCGCTATTTTCGCCCGGCGCGTCGCTAACTTTAGACGTACGGCCGACGGACGCTCCCTAATAAGTTCAAGCGACGATTATGGTGGCCGACGCTACCGCTGCCGCCGCCGTAGCCGACGACGACGACGACGACGACGGATAAAACATAACGTCCCGCCGCAGAGCAACGCCGAGCGTGCCAAAATTATGCCTGCCCGCGGAAAAGGACCAAAACGCGATCGCATGGCACGGCCGAAGACCTCGACTATGCGACTATGAGGGCGACCATGTAGAAAACGGCCGTTCGCCCCTGCACGTCCGCGTGTATTCGCGGCTTTTACGCCCGGCATCGGTAACGTCAGTTTAACGTTAACGCAAATCCCAACGCGTACCTCGCCAGTTTTGTAATTCTAGAAAGAGCCTAGGAGAGGCGGTCGAGCTATGTTTAAAGTTAACCGACGGTTGAGGGAAGCGATCCTTAGAGGAATGAGTAATTTTAGGAACCAAGACACACAAGGGGTACAATTCACAGGAGATGAGCCCTTTTATGGTCATTGGAAGATCCGCAAACTTGATATACATAATTCATAATTTTACTAGTTATTTCGCTCGTTAAACGCTTTTTAAACGTAAGCAAATGAAATATTAAGATATTTTAATTCTTAAAAATTCGTAAAATGATTTCTGCGTTTTTGTAACTTAAGGTCATATTATACTTTCTTTTTTTATAGATTATACAACGATTTTTATTGCAACACTTAAAAATGATGACTTGAAGTTGTGAATTCTGATTCTTAAACATTTATAAAATAATTTTTTTGTATTTGCACTTTATTAGCTAAATTTAAATTTGCTTATATTTAAATTTTCTTATTTATGGAATTTACAAGAATTAATTCGAGTCAGTTTAAATCAACTTATTAAACGTTAATTATAAAAATAAATCTATCTCAAAAAATATTCTGTTGGCTTATACAACAATTATTTTTTAAATACCATTTAACATTTATTAAAAAACAAAGAGTATACAGTTAAGTTAGCAAAATTCAATTTACAAGTTACTTTTAACTTTATCTTAGAATATTTTTATATCTTCAGATATGATTTAATAAGTATCATTTATCTAATAAGTAGATAATGTTGCTAAATATGTTAAATGTTAGATTAAATATATTAAACTGTTAGATTACTATACTTATAGACTAATATTAATTTTTTGGGGACAGGAATTCATTTTCTGCCTGTTATCGAAAGATAGATGTATAACTGGATGCAACGGATAAGAGTGGCTTGACGGTACGCCAAGAATCAATCTCAATGAATGGAGTGAACGCTGCGAACTTGAACTTCTATCGAGGATTCAGCAATGGTCAAAGAACTTTTTTAAGGCAAGTAGCATATTTAATATTAAAAAAAATAATTAAAAAAGAAATAACTACGAGCCAAGCTAAGTCTTATATCAAATTGAATAATTAATATATATTCAAAAATAATGATAATATGTAAGAAATAATTAAAACTTCTATTTAAGATCTCTAAATTATCTTGTTTGCGCATTAAAATTTCCAATACTTTTCAACACTCAAATTTAATTTATATAAATCTCATTTATATAAATCTCGTTTATCAATTAAAATTAAAAGAAAATAATTATGAATAAAGAAAAGTAAAGGAGCGTAAAAAAAAGATATGATCAACTTGTAAATTTAAATAATTCCGTTAACAAACTGGATCCTTCAAATAAGTAAATATCCATTTTGTTAATATTAAATAACAATCTTAAACATTAAATATTATCGTAATTGAAAACAATTAAAAAATACGGACAAGATTTTTCTCTTTCTTAGATATTATTTAATTTAAATTTTAATAGATTATTATAATATCGATTTATAATATAAAATGCTGAAGCATTCGACGAATTTAACTTCAAAATTTTGATTAAATATAAGTTAAGATAATGAAGCTGTTACTCTGAATTGCTGGTTATCTCGAATAATCCTAATGATGCAGCAGCTTATCACTTTCGTTCGCTAATCACCATAACACGCGGACGTCTTGGTAAAATTTTCGCGGGAACAGGCAGAAAACGTTCGTGTTCTCCGTGATGAAGAGAGTGAGATGTGTATCCGGCGATGGAGATGCGAAAATTCGTGATACTATGTCTACGTACCGTGCACGGGACAGAGGTGGAGCGGCGTCTGTGCCTCGGCGGCGTCGCGACGTCGATTATATGCTCTCGTCTGGACGCCCCCGCATTTTCGTGGGATGGTGCTTGCCCGACAGGCACGAAAAAGGCATCGCCTCGCGAGGCGTCGCGACGCTCGCCGAACTAGGCGGCCACGCAGCCCCTAAGCGGGCCCGGAGAATATGCTTCGCCGCTTTGGAAATACCATCGCGGCGCGTTCCTGTATTGCATCGAGACGCCGATCGCTTCAACGAATTAATCCGAGTTAATTTTTTTTTCTTTACTTATCCATGCGTCGTTTTACAAACGTTAAAATTAATTAAGATTTGTATAAGAGTCAATTTCGCATCAAATAATATCTGTATTTTGCTCCTTTCTTTTCTCTCTCTCTCTCTCGTTTTCTGAATAAAACATCGTCTGTAAAAATATTTCAAACGCCTAACTTAAACAGACTACTTTGTTTTAGAACAAAAAATCTTTTGTAAAATATTCTTTGACAAATATTCTCACGCAATTATATACATACATGTATATGCTGATTTTCTTTTACGTTCCTTTTTAAAACATAGTTTTCGATATTTGTACAAATTTCATATAGAAAAATTATTATTCAAAGTTTCATATTCTTCGATTTTAATAATTTCTTATTAGTAAATTATCTCTTAGTTTAAAACTGCAATCTTTATTGTTTATGTGAAATCATTGCGGAATTATCATTTTTTTCGTAACAATAAATGTATCGATCATATTAATGAGTACAAAAAACGAAGAAGAGATCGTGAAAGCCCTCTGAACCAGAATCACGTTCCTATGGATATTACAAGTTAGCAGAAGTATTTTGAGATTATGCGATGCGACCGAAATAAACTTCTTCGCGAGAGGTTTTATTGCAGAGATTCTCATCCCTAAATATCAATGGAGCGTCCGAAAACGCCTGCGAAAGATTTTCTAGAGTCGATAACTAACGAAAAACTGCACGAGACAATAACTCGTTGCAATCGGAAGCAGATTCTCGTTTCTTCTTCTTTTTCAAGCGAGACTATAGCGAGTCTGTTAGCTGGAAGCGATACGCGAAAATTCTCATTACTGGAATTTTGTCAGGGAGAAAGAAGAGAGAAATAAATTATATTGGTAAATTCATTTAGGGCAAATTTTGTATTGGGCCAAGGTTACTCATCGCGACTACGCGTAACGATAACAGTTATTTTAAAATAACGCAGGCTACTCCGTCGCGATCGAAGACAAATTTGGACGCGAGAGCGATGTGAGAAAACACAACATTTTAGTGCTCGGCTGCGAATTTATTTACTATAGCGATTGTTAAATAATACTCGAAATTGTTCTTGAAGTGCAAACCTAAGCAAATTTCTCTATTCTCTTAATGTTAAATTAATTGAAAGAAGGAGGCCATAGCAGATTTACTTTACTTATTCTTGGTATGAAAAATTTTGTTTATGTATATATTTCTAATTATTTTCTTATTTTCGATCATCAATACAAATGATTGCGTATAAGTTCTCACATGAAGAATTAAAAAAGTTATATTTTAACTCTTGATTTATTTTACAGATAGAAAAGAGAACTCGAGGCGAGGAAGTTTGAGAAACTATTTGACGAGATTCGAAGTATAATAATGTTGTTGCGCCAAGAGGAACCGCAGAAATAAGCCATACATGAAGCTCACGTGAGGTAATGTAAAAAGTTCATGAAATGGAAACGACAGTGGTGTGATATAATGTGTATTTGAATTGACTTTGGCATCGTATAACAATATATAG
This sequence comes from Wasmannia auropunctata, assembly GCF_000956235.1. Lineage (NCBI taxonomy): Eukaryota > Metazoa > Arthropoda > Insecta > Hymenoptera > Formicidae > Wasmannia > Wasmannia auropunctata. Next base: position 220,973 of record NW_012027103.1, on the reverse strand, counting down.
TAACATAATGTATAATATTTACAAAATAAATTAAAGTATAGAAGTACATCGGTAGATGCTTAGTTGCTTTGGTTAGCAGACTAGATGTAATCAATATATAATACGTATTAAGAGAGGATCGATTTCTCGAACGGTGGTGAGAACGCTCGCGTGACAGTGAAAAACGAGCGCAGCCCTCCCGAAGTAGTCTCGAAGCTCGTTGCCAAGCGTAATCTGTCGAGATCCCTGCGCGTCCTTACGTCTACCAGAATGTCCCTTTCGTGGGTCGAAAGAAGCACATGGTAGCATCCATCCGCATCCATGCGCGAAGATCCTTTCAAATGCTCGACTACGTTCAAGGCTACCACAAGAGAGGCTCTGTGACGAGAGGCAATCTCGCCAACCGCTACCTCGGCCGTGATGGTGACATTAAGTGAGCAATGATGCTGTCGACTGCAGTTTTACAAAAAGACTGCGACGACGATGATGATCAGCCAGGTCGTCGTTGTTTGCGCAACGACGAGCGAGGCCGCGACGATGATTCGATGAGATCCAATGAGGATTGACAGTAGATGATAATGCTCTGATTCTGATGATGTTTTCTCATAGCAGCTTGATTGCTCGGGCCAGAACTGTATGCTATTCGTGTGTTCTCCCCGAGATACGATGATGTTCTTTCGAAGATTACGCTGTTGCGTCGATCGTGCAATGACGCGTTTAGAAGCATTTGCGGTGGACAATGCCAGGGCCAGACTCGTCGTATTCCTGTTTGGAGATCCACATCTGCTGGAAGGTGGACAGGGAAGCCAGGATGGAACCACCGATCCATACGGAGTACTTCCTCTCGGGGGGAGCGATAATCTTGATCTTGATGGTCGAGGGCGCGAGGGCGGTGATTTCCTTCTGCATACGATCGGCGATACCGGGGTACATGGTGGTACCACCGGAGAGGACATTGTTGGCGTAGAGATCCTTACGGATGTCGACGTCGCACTTCATGATGGAGTTGTAGACGGTCTCGTGAATACCACAAGATTCCATACCCAGGAAGGAAGGTTGGAAGAGAGCCTCAGGTGTACGGAACCTCTCGTTACCAATGGTGATGACCTGACCATCAGGCAACTCGTAGCTCTTCTCGAGGGAGGTGCTGGCGGCAGCGGTGGCCATTTCCTGTTCGAAGTCCAGGGCGACATAGCAAAGCTTCTCCTTGATATCGCGGACAATTTCTCGCTCAGCCGTGGTGGTGAAGCTGTAGCCTCTCTCGGTGAGGATCTTCATGAGATAATCGGTAAGATCGCGACCGGCCAAGTCCAGACGGAGGATGGCGTGGGGAAGGGCGTAACCCTCGTAGATGGGTACGGTGTGGGAGACACCGTCACCGGAGTCCAGGACGATACCGGTGGTACGACCGGAAGCGTACAGGGAAAGGACGGCCTGGATGGCGACGTACATGGCCGGGCTGTTGAAGGTTTCGAACATGATCTGCGTCATCTTCTCGCGGTTAGCTTTCGGGTTGAGGGGCGCTTCAGTGAGGAGGACGGGGTGTTCTTCCGGAGCGACACGCAATTCGTTGTAGAAGGTGTGATGCCAGATCTTCTCCATGTCATCCCAATTGGTGATGATACCGTGCTCGATCGGATATTTCAGAGTCAGGATACCTCTTTTGCTCTGGGCCTCGTCACCCACATAGCTGTCCTTCTGACCCATACCGACCATCACTCCTTGATGGCGAGGTCGACCGACGATCGATGGGAAGACGGCGCGGGGAGCGTCGTCTCCGGCGAAGCCGGCTTTGCACATGCCGGAGCCATTGTCTACGACCAGGGCTGCTACTTCGTCATCACACATCTTGCTGCTTTTTTAGTTTCTCTGTAAAAAAAAAAAAATTTGTTCAATTAGAATCGATTATATTGATTTGCAAACTGATTTTTATGATTTTTCCGAATTTATGAGAGTTTCAATATAAATCTCCATTTAATTTGGTTTAATTTGGCATCTCTTCGCAGTTTTACATAATCGTATTTATTTTTGTTCAAAGCATATATAGAAATCATAAGGAAATGTCTAATTATATCTCTTTTAAAAGTAGCTAAACATTTAATATTTAAATTAATAATATTTTGATTTTCAAAAATACAGCAAATTTTTTTAAGTAAAATTATAATAATTCTGATAAAATAATAAGCCTTTTTTTAAAAAAGTTATTAAATATTGTTTGAATTTTTTAAAAATTATTTTTATTACAAAGTAATTAAAATATTGATTGGGACAATGCTATTTTTTTATTATAATTAAAAAATCAAATCTTAATTATTTTAGGAAACAATTTGTATTGGCCAATGTTTAAGTAATTAGCCACTACATACTGTTTTCCTGATATAACATACAGAATTCTTTTCACAAGAATTTTCCTATATAGTATACAATTTTTTTGCCATACAGTGACACAACATTGTTCTAATCCTAGTCAATACGTTAAATCACTTTAGAATCAATCCAATTTTTTTCTCCAAACTTCGATCGCATTGCAGAATTGCCCTTCACAAAAAAAGATCAAACCCTTTAATTTATACACTGACACGTTTCTGTTTTTCCTTTTTAGAATCTCTTGCCGGCACTTTTCTATACAACTGCGCGCAAACTTTCGAGGCGAGCACAGAGAAGAACGTCTATCTACGCGGATCTATTACTAACCGTGAGGGTGAGTTGTGAATCGACGGGCGGCTGAGGAGCGGCTGAGGCTCGAGGGCGTCGCGACGCCAGATATAACGTCCGCGGCGCGATACGCGACGCTACCGAAGATGGGCACGCGAGACGCCTCGAGGGCTGGCCAGCGATGCTGCCCACGCCTCACGGCGATGGGCACGCGGGTGGTGGTGAACGGACCAGGAAGCCCGGACGGCCACGACGTCGCTCGGTTCTCGAGAGATGCCTTTTGGGCGATAGAACGGCGGCGACGCCGTTCACGCGCCGCGACGCATCGCTTCTCATCATCGCCGTCATTGTCGTTCTCCTCTCCCGCACTCCCTCCTCTTTCCCTCTTTTTTCCTCCTCCGTCTTCATCTTCCTCTACTTCTCTTGGAAATCCCCGCGGAACGGCCGGCATCTCCTAATCTGGACATTAACGCCGGTTGCCGACACCCCGTCGCTGCAGTTATCTGCTCTTTGTATGCCGCAGCTCATCAAGAAATCTATTTTAAATTTGAAATAGATCTTTGATTAAATATCGTAAGGAGTAAGCAGGTTTTCATAGTTACGTAGAACGTTTCGATTTTTTTTAAGGATTTAAAACACATGAGTTTCCCTCTATTGCAATCAAATTCTTCACTGTGTTAGAATTAGATATTTTAAATTGTCTACACAGAGAGAATTTTTTTTTAAATTTATCTTGCAAATCATGTTAATTGTGGGACAATATAGTATTTAGGCAAATTTTACTGTGTACTACAATAAGATTTTACAGTAAAATTTATTGTAGTGCACAATAAAATTTGCCTAAATACTATATTGTCCCACAATTAACACGATTTGCAGGGTAAATTTTAAAAAAATTCTCTCCGTGTAGATATTGTAAATTGCTTATATGAAAAAGATTCTTGAAGAAAACATTATAAATTTATTATTATATTAAAAATTACACAAATAAGTATACAAATTTATTAGAACTCTCAACGATTAAAATCACAATACTAACAAAGAAAAGGCTGTGGGAGTTACAGGCGCGGTAAAAGGTGCGCAAATTAGTTCAATTACACACGTTGAAAAAGTAATGAGGTAATTTGCATATTACAAAATTCCGAACGTTTCGATTAACTTTTAGTCACCTTCAATAAGTATCACTTTTAGAATTTTGCAATATTTAAATTACCTCATTAAGTTATTTTACTCATCAGTACATAATTTTACTAATTTGCGCATCTCTCACCGCGCCTAACTCCCATAGCCTTCTCTTTGTTAAGTATTGTGAGAAATTACACAGTTAAAAGAAATTCTATAAAAAGAACGTGATAGTATAGGTCCGCTTTAAATAAGATGTCGCGTTTAAAATAGATTTCTCGAATCTCGTGGATTTTAATTGACTTATCAGCAATTTTATAATTTCTTAAAAAAAAATTTCCGATGTTAAATAATTGAAATTTATTATATGTATATATGGTACGTAATCTTCATTATCCCATCTTTTAGCTCATCGTCGCGTCGTTTGCTTCTTCTTCTTCGGCTTTGGCTTCTCGTGGTCAATTCTCGTTGCCGAGGATGCTTTTGGCATACGTTGGAAATCCCCGACGCCTCGCGGCGCTCCTGAAAATACCCGCTCATGGCCAAATCAGGGTATTAACGCGGGACGATGTACTCCGCGGGTAGATAAAGTACTTATATGCTCAAAGAATCCATTAACGGAACGAAGGACACGGAAACGCTTATCGCTATATACTCGTTCTGTGTTGCGAGCTTCTAGATTTTCTTCGGCTCCAGCCGCATTCTTTCCCCGTGATCGATAAAGCGTTCGAGCATCACCAGTCGTCTCACCACCTACGTGGCCGTGACTGTGTTCTCAGATATTTGGACGAATTGCCAATTGGCAAATTTAATTTATTCGTTATACGTATATAATGAAACGTTGCCGCGTGTGCGCCTCTCGTGTAATAATTCATTGTTACGTCGAGGAAATGTTAAACGGTTGGGAGAGCAGCGCTAAGAATAAATCTCAACGATTCACTTAATCGTTGTTCAATTTAATTCGCTCACTAGAGAACTCGTAAAACTTACCATATAAAGCTGTATTTCTGAGAAGCATAATCATCAAGAACAGTTTGTATTTAATTAGAAACACATTCAATGGTTTTATTTCTTTTCTTACGTAGAAGTATTAGAAAAACTTATCGGTATAATAATCTAATCTATGTAGCTCTAAATAGATTATTGGCGAGGTTGAAAATGTTACTGTAAAAAAAGTAACGCGTTACCATTACCGCTATTTTTTGTGAAAAATAACGCGTTACTTAATAACAGTTACTTAATAACGATTCGTTACTTTTTTCTAACATTAGAATAAGTATATTACATTTGAATTATATTATTTAAAAATCAATATTAAAACTTTAAATAGGTACATAGTAAGCTTTAAATTTAAATTTATCTAATATGATTCTACTAATTTCTTATATTAATATCTTTATCTTTTAGTATATTTATCTTTTTATAAATATAGATGCAATTTACAAATACAAATTTTTATCGATAATTTTTATTAAATATGGTTTTTAAACATTATTATTGATCGTTATTAAGAAAGCAATGTTTATATATTCATTGCCATTGAAAATCTATAATTCACGTTACATATATTGAATGGACACAAAGATAAAAGAGAACTAAAATAACGATAAAAGTAACGGCTGAATTTGTTACCGTTACTGTAAAAATGTAACAATTCATGTTACTGTTAATTACTCTTGTTACAGATAGAGAAAAGTAACTATCGTTATCGGAAAAAAGTAACGATAACAACAACGACGTTACAAATAACGCGTTACTTCCCAACTCTAATTTATTGATAATTTAATTTATGTGGCTTCAAATATTACTCAAGATGATTAAATACCAATTTTAATTTAAAATTTAATAATATAATAAGTAAATAAGGGAGATGGAAATCGGCGTAGTTATTGTTTCATTCTAAAAATCAGACTATCTTTTCGGCTATCTTTTTTAGTCATCCTCAATGACGATTATAGCATTTACTTTATCCTCAACAACAGTTACATTAAACTCTCGCTTTTATTTTCTTAATATATGCATTCTTCCATGTCTAGTGAGTGAGAAAGCAGTTAGACATGAAAGAATGCACATATTAAAAAAATATAAGAGCGAGAATTTAATGTAACTGTTGTTATAATCGTCACTGAGAATGGCTAAAAAAGATAACCGAAACGTCTAACTTTTAGAATAAAAGAAATTTTATGTAAATGAAATATTGCGTACCTACCAATAACTACGCCGATTCCCATCTGCCTTATTTATTTATTGTATTTTTAATTCTGGGAATCTTGTTAGGTTTTTATTGTTTTTTACATTTAATTAAAGACTGATATAAAATGCTACTCAAAATAAATAAACTGAAGTGTCTTTATGATATTAACATAATCGTTAATATTGATTATTATTTATTATCGGTATCGATTATTTGAAAATTTCAAAGAATAAATCTAAGTCATTTTTTAGTGTCTTATTAAATTGTTCTTTCTTGTTATAAACAACTAAACAACTATTTTAGTGGTTGTGAGTCTCAGTGCGTTTCAATTTACGTTGATTTCTCTTTCGAATCTTAGATTGTCCGATTTATTATGGATCATTGAACTGTTCTAGAAAATCTCATGCTGTAACGTCCTACAAATTTTATATCTTGAATACCTTCGTGAAATCTAGTGCAGCCTTGTTCCTTGATGTGAAACAAATTCATGCAACACAGTTCAGTGAAGGAAAGGGCAAAAACATTGGAAACTATACACAATGAGATAAAACACATAATGTCTTACGATTAGATTTGAATCGTAGAATTACAAGTAACATTATATAATTTTATATGTAATTTTAATAATAATTAATAATTCTATAAAAGAAAAAAGGTATACCTGAACATATTTCTCAGATTTTCTCTTTCTCTCTCTCTCTCTCTTTCTCTTGCTCGCTCGCTCGCTCGCTCTCTGAATTACATAGATACACGTATACATATAATTTAAAGGGAAGAAAAAAAAATAACATAACAAAAATATGTAAAATTAATTAATTAAATTATTGTTCCATTAAACGTACAAATTTATTATAATATTTCATTATAATTAGTGTAAAGAACTTTGACTACACATGAGTTCATTTACATAAATTATATTGGAGCGGAAGCTTCAACAACAAATGTACCGTTTCTTCACAGTTCTCTTGGCTAGCATTTTATTGACCAGAGCCGATTAGCGAAATATTCTCCTTAAACGGGTCGCTTTTTCAGCGTCTCGTATTTTTATAGGCGGCAGTTGAAAATTTTCGACGAATTCTCTTATCTGCGCCCCGGCGAGGAGAAAGTATTTACGCCTGCAACCTAAACAAATATTCAACCTGAAATCTACGGTTAATTTATTTTACGACGTTCTTGACATTGGGTGTCCCCGGCGCCACCAGCATTGTACGGACGCTCTTCTGCCGTGTTATAGAACCTCTGATACTTCAATTAATTTTTTTTAATTGAGAATGCACGCGCGGACCGATAACGACACGGATGCGCATTCTGGACCAAATGTTTTAAATTATTATCAAAAAAATAAGGTGTCTTTCTGTTAATGTGACAGTATCTTTCCATTTGTACACAAACTTCTCAGACAGCACAAAAAATTAAAAGATAAATATAAAATGATACGTTTTCTAAATTATCTCTTCTACAAAGCAAAAAGATGTCTAAAAGATAACGAAAAAATGTTCTTTTTAAGGTGGTTTTATCGCGCAAGTCCCAGTCAAAAGTTAATCCTTTCATATGACTAATATTTCAATAAAAACAAGCGTAATTTAATAAAAACATTTTGCATATACTGTACATATGTGATTGTGTGACGTTTATGTGACAACGTTACACTATCGAGTTGGCGTTGAGCGATAAAACCACCTTGTTGTTTTTTAACACAACCGTTACTATACATCATATAATATACATCAAACGCCAAGGATGAGGGAAACGATGGAACACGCACAGATACGTACACGTGGTTTTAATTAGACATTGTATTATTCAATGACGATTTATGATAGTCAAGATTATATAACTGCGACAAACGTAAGAACACATCTGCGTCGATAATGTCAATTTTAATTGTAATGTGAATTTGTATGATGACTGATGAAAAATGAGTCAAATATGGGTAAAAAACATTATAATAAATTTATACAAAATTATTTTTGCTAACTTTATTTACAATATTTCGAGCGCATTGTTCGTAAGTCATAACACTCGCGAGCATCATTATCTTTGTCTAACTTTTGATAAATAACAAGGGTAAGACAATTTTTCACGAGCATTGAGAACGTTAAGTGGCACGTGGAGTATGTTTTACGAAATGGTATTGAAATAGCTGTGTCGTGCGCGTGCATGCAATAATTTTAACGCTCTCTGAGCGATATACAGAATTTTATTGCCAAACATGAATATATTCATTGATAATATAAAATAATTATTTTAATAATTAAAAAGATATTTGTAATATGTCTTTTTTGTTTTATCAAAAAAATAATTCAAAAAAAGTTAACGAAAAAAATACCTTGTTATCTTTTCGACAAAACAAAAAAAATATATTAAACATTGTTTATTCGTTTTATAGATAAGAGTTAGGCCAATAAACGAGCAAAACTATTTTGGTTAATTAATAAATACAAAAACTGATAATTTAATAATTAACGAATTGATGGAACGTTTCAGCTTACTTAGGCTGCGTTCCGATATTGACTGCCACTTTTTTAAATTATTTTTTCGATAAAATGAAAAAAGACATATTACAAATATCTTTTTAATTATTAAAATAATTATTTTATATTATCAATAAATATATTATCAATAAATATTCATGTTTGGCAATAAAATTCTGTATATCGCTCAGATAGCGTTAAAACTATTGCATGCACGCGTGCACGAGACAGCTATTCCAAATCTATTTCGTAAAACGTACTGCACGTGCCACTTGACGTTCTCAATGCTTATGAAAAATTGTTTTATCCTTGTTATTTATCAAAAATTAGACAAAGATAATGATGCTCGCGAGTGTAATGAACAACGCGCTCAAAATATTGTAAATAAAGTTAGCAAAAATAGTGTTGTATAAATTTATTATAATATTTTTTACCCATATTCAATTCATTTTTCATAAAATTAATCTAAAGTTTGAAATTATGTTGGAAAAATCGGAAAATTAATATTAAAATATTTTATAAATTGTCAAATAGATATGAACATCGTAAAAACATAAACATTTTATTAAGCTATAATTATTAATTATAAATGCTATATCTTTTAGTTTTGTGTGTGTTTTACATTATTTCATGATTTCAGTTTGTTGAAAAATAAAAATTCTGTTTCTTATTATTCTCTTTTATAAATTTATTTAATTATATTATATTAAAGTTTATAAATTTTAAATTAAGGATACATAAGCAAATTTAAGAAGAATTTTTTTTTATGAGATCAAACTTTAAGATTGACAATTTTTGAAAGTAACATTTATATTATTTTTATTGAAAGATTTAAATCTTTAATAAGATACATACGCGTTTTGTGAGAAAATTTGTCATATATTCTAATTTTCAAATAAAAATGTCCACATTTGTCTTTCAAATTTAGAGTTGCGAGGTCCAGCTTAAGGCACACTGGACTACACATAACTATCTCCGAAATATAATGAGCAGTCTTTTATTCCGTGATCGTATCGCGGTTAGCCCTTGGATCGGTATCGAGTCCAGGAGACGTGACCTCGGCTCGAAGAGCCGCCAGTGAAGCGAAAAGAATCGGAGGACGACGGCGCGACGCGGTGACGCTCGTTCTCTCACGAGTCCAGAATGCGAAACTGGTCGGATAGAGATATACATACGCTTTTATATTGGGCATTATTAATGCCGGGCCATCGTTAGTTTCAGCCCACGGCAGTAAACAATGCAAAATACGAAGGTGGCCGGACCTGTCACAATACATTTTCCCCCAAGGCTCATCGATTTTTCGTTGCCGAATACGTTGTGCTGATCAGAATTCATCCATCCGGAATTTATTTTATATATCCCAAGGAGATTATGCTATGAACGATTTAATGCAAAAGAGGCAATACTGTGCAAGAAGGGATTAGCATGGCAAGCAAAGTGTTCTTCTCTACACTCTAATTAATTTTCAAATAGAAGTCCTTTTAATATTATAATTATGAACGCGAGGAAAATTAGACACAAAGAAACGAAATTTAGGTCTAAAGTCTTTTCTTTTGAAAAAAAAAAAAAAAAAACAATGAGAACAGAATGACAAAATAAAGTGATCTGAGCAAACACTAAAAACCTGACAGTTATAATTTCCCACTCAACAATATAATATTATATTATATTATTAAATGAAAAATTACAACATATATTACATATTGGTGTTTGTTATAGGACTTGATAAGACACTAATAATAGCATTATTACGATGTAATGAAAATAACAATCGATATTTTAATAGATATAATATAATACAAGTGAATTATTTTTTTATATTTTATGTAAAGTAAGAAATATCAAAAAATAATTATTCTATTCTCTGTAACACACATTGCTCATTTGAAAAATATGTTTTTTCTTTTTTTCTTTATGTTTCATACTTTATGTACTATTGGTACAACATAATTAAAAAATTATTTTTTAGTTGCTTGCAAAAAAACGGGAATATAAAGCAAAGAAAAAACAAAGTACAAAACTTGAAAGTACATATTTTTAATCTTCTACAATCAGTTATTACATTAAAATTGAATTTCAAAATTAATATAGCAAAATTTTAATAATTCAAAACATTCAAACTAATTTTCTGGAAAACTATTTTTTTCGTTGTTACAGCATGTGAGCGCGCGATATGTTCTTTGCATGCTGCGTTCGGCAATAAGCGCGCTATCAGCATTATGTCATTATTCATTCTTATCATTAGACAAGGATGATTAAAACAAGGACAAAATATAATTCAAATAGCGCTAGCTTGCGTTATTCGAGAGTACTAAAAAGTTATAATTCACGTTACGTATACTTTAAATTTTTAATACACAATGAATATCGAAACGCATCTCTAGCACGCTCCTTAAATAATAAACAAAAAAAATTCCTCTCTCTCTCGGTCCAAAACAATCGACGGGATAGCATGAGAATTATGGAACTACACGACCGATCGGGTTGAAATATAACACGGCAAAATTGGGCAAAATCAAACGACAGGATCGTATCTGAATTTATTAGAGAATGCCAGGAGCGCGCGATCAGTTGTTCACGAAGAGTGGGAAGTCGCATAAAAGATAACGTGCCTCGCTAGCGGAGGTCAGTCGACGATTGGGTGACGGTTACGAATCACGGCTGCGGAGAACGTCAGTGAAACCGAATCATCAAAACCGAATTATTTCGTAAAGATCTGTGAAAGATCGGCGAATCAACATGCTGCGCCTGTAAGTGTCCCGTTAATTCATTAACATAACGTATACTCTTCACGGGATTAAACTCTACGAGTAAATTGACGTCGCTACAATGCGAAGAGACGCACGATATTGCTATAATTGATAATTCAAAAAATCATCAGTCATTATCAGTAATTATTACAATAAAAAGATAGATCGTATAATATTATATCTTCTTGTGTTTTACTATGTGTTATCATAAAAATTGTTTTTATTTTATAATAGTAAAATAAATTTCTGTCAATATTCCTTTTTTTTCGCGAACTTATTTAACGCCGTTTAATCATTTCGCGAAGCAAGAGTGATTATCTTTTGGTTATCCACAGTGTATTACAGGGCCGAGGTACTGTGGTTGGCATTTACATATAGATTTGTCCGGATGCACGATGACATTCATGATCTAACGAGTTAATACGCCGGACGAGTGCACTTCGCGCCTATACGAGACTTTTAAATTATTGGTCGACCTCGCGATGTCATTTAATATCGTGTTACATTCCGTCGAACAATGTTGTGTTCAAAGATATTGTTTATCAATTCAAGTTCCTTAATATTTTCAATTTGATTCATATCCAAAAGAAATGCAATTTAAAAAAAAATAAAAATTACTCTTGGAATCGATTTTTATTAATACTAGAAGTACTGAGCGATCATTTTAAGTTGACCATTTTTACTTTTTAGATTATAGAAGATATATTTTACTTACTATTAATAAAATCGATTTTTATTAATACTAGAAGTACTGAGCGGTCATTTTAAGTTGACCATTTTTACTTTTTAGATTATACATAGAAGATATATTTCTTGTGTAAAAGATAGGATTCTGAATTTTTTTCAATAATTATCTTTCAATATTGATCAATTTTTTTGTCTTTTATCTCATCCTTTTTATTTTAATAGTAATTTTTTCGCTTTGTCCTTTTAGTGAGTAAGAAATGTTAGTATTTTCAGTGTTAATACGAGATTTTTAATTTTATCTGCTTATCGAAATAAAAACATCTCGTTTTAGGGAAAACATTTTTAGAGATAAATTTTTTTGTTTTTTACCTCATCCTTTATTTTAATAGTAATTTTTTCGCTTTGTCCTTTTAGTGAGTAAAAAATGTTAATATTTCCAGTGTTAATACGAGATTTTTAATTTTATCTTATCAAAGTAAAAACATTGCGTTTTAGAAAACGTTTAGAAACATTGTAATGTTGATAAGCTAGAATATTGCAAAAACATTCAAAATAAATAGTAATCACAAAACACATTTCGTATCACGATTGAAATAATCAAAGTTGTCCACTAATTTTTTTAACGTGTTATATAAGCTTTCAGTTAAGCTGAAATATATCGCCTTATTTATAATTTCTCTAGTTATTCACGATTGTAAAAATGTAATAATTAATTTTTTCTATTTTCTATAATAATTATTAAATTATTAATAAAATGTGATTTGGTTATTAGAATCTTGGTAGCAGCAGTTGTAACCCTAGTGGCAGCCAAGCCAACGACGGAGGAGCTCTCAGTGGATCTCAGCAAAAATCAGCAGACTACAACCGAAGGTCCTCTTCAACAAACAGGCCGGGAGCTCTTGGATCGCTCCGAGGCGCTGTATGCAGAATGGAATAACAAACAGAGCAACGCCGGATGGAATTACGCGTCGAATCTGACGGATGAGAATTTGGCGGAAAAGCTGAGGGTGTCTGCGGAGGCAGCAGCTGTCATGAAGCAGGTCGCTCAAGAAGTGAACTCCTTCGATTTGGAAGACGCGCACCCCTGTGAGTTAGTCAGGAGACAGTTCAAGAAGCTCGGTGTACTCGGCCCCGCTCTTCTTCCTGAAGACGTAAGAATTAACATACAAAGAGAATGTATATATTAATTATATTTCATTTATTAATCATAAACTTTCAGCCGAAAACCGGAATTCATTTCGTTGATCCAAATTAGAACGGTTACTCTCTTTCTCTATTTCGAAGCTGCGAACTTTCGAAGCTCTTCGAAACTTTCAAAGACCTTTGAAGTTTCGAATTCTTTCGAAGCTTCGAAATTGTAAAAAATAAGATAGCTCTCTCTCTCTCTCTCTCTCTCATTCAAGTGCGACTATAAGTTAGAATAGTTGGATCACTACTGAGAGATGGTATGATTGCAGAGTTACAAAGACTTCGAGACGACGATCAGTAAGATGGAGAACATCTACAGCACGGCGAAGATCTGTGATTACAAGAACAAGAGCAAGTGCGATCTCGCGCTCGAGCCGGAGATCACCGAGCTGTTGATGAACAGCCGCGACCCCGAGGAGCTGAAGCACATCTGGGTGGAGTGGAGGAGGGCGTCGGGCGAGAAAGTCAAATCTCTGTATTCCACGTACGTCGAGCTGGCCAACACCGCGGCGAGGCTCAACAACTTCTCCGACTACGCGGAATATTGGATGAAGGATTACGAGGCTGACGATTTCCCCGAGCAAATCGGTAAGACCATCCGCGCGGCGGCTATATAGGCCGTTCAACGGGAGCACTTGATTGAGAACAGCAAAATCTGTCTGACAGAGCGCGAATGGCAAAAGTTGAGGCCGCTGTACTTACAACTGCACGCCTACGTGCGGCGCGAGCTCAGGAAGAAGTACGGCGAGGACGTCGTCTCCAAGGACGGCCCGATCCCGGCACATCTGTTGGGCAACGTCTGGGCGCAAACCTGGTCGAATATCGCGGGCTTCACCGTGCCGTTCCCGGGCAAAGAGCTGCCGGACGTTACCGCCGCTCTAGTCGAACAAGGCAGGTTTACGTTCGCAGTCTTTCGAGACTTTTCACCAACTCTTTGTTTCCCCGACTCATTTTCCTTGGCTTGGTATATATTGCCTGTTATAATGCCTCGTGGCACTTTGAGCAGGTTACAACGCGACGAGTATGTTCCGCCTCGCCGAGGACTTCTTCACGTCGATCAACCTGACCGCCATGCCGGACTTGTTCTGGGAGAAGTCGATCCTGACGAAGCAGGACGGCGTGGACATGATCTGCCACGCGAGCGCATGGGACTTCTACGACGGCAAGGATTTCAGGATCAAGCAGTGCACGCGCGTCAACATGGAGGACCTGATGACGGTGCATCACGAGATGGGCCACGTCGAGTATTATCTGCAGTACAAGGATCAGCCCACGATCTTCAAGGAGGGCGCGAATCCAGGCTTCCACGAGGCGGTCGGCGACGTTATCTCTCTCAGCGCGTCCACCCCGCGCCATCTCAAGAAGGTCGGTCTACTGAAGGACGACACGACCGACCGGGAGGCACTCCTCAATCACCTCTACGCGAAGGGTCTCGACAAGATCGTCTTCCTGCCCTTCGCTTATATGATGGACAAATGGCGCTGGAACGTGTTCCAGGGAAAAGTCACGCCCGACAATTACAATTGTAATTGGTCAGTATTTTAGATAAACAAAAAAAATCCCTTCGTACTTACTTTTTTCTTTTTTTTTAACAATATGTACCTCCTCGAATAAAAATTCAATAAATCAAATTTTCAGAAACATTAAACTTAAAAACTACTTTAAGTAAATCGGAACTTTTTTTACTTCAAGGTGGTCGCTCGCCGAGGAGTATCAGGGCATCGAACCTCCCGTGGACAGGACGGAGGAGGACTTCGATCCTGGCTCCAAGTATCACATAATCGCGGATGTCGAGTACATAAGGTATTATGTGAGCTTCGTGATACAATTCCAGTTCCACAAGGCATTGTGCACCGAGGCGAAGGAATACGATCCGAGTAATCCAGATGCCAGGCTGTTGAGTGAATGTGATATTTACAATAATAAGGATGCCGGAAATCTGTTGAAGTAAGTGCGACACGCGCGTCAACGTTATAAGAATACAATTCGAGTATCGGATCACACATTTGATCTCATTTATAGATCTATGTTGGAGTTGGGCTCTTCGAAGCCATGGCCAGATGCGATGGAGAAGATCTCAGGTCAAAGGCAAATGGATGCGGCTGGACTCTTGGAGTACTTCAAACCCTTGACCGATTGGCTGACCGAGGAAAATAAGAAAACTAACGAATACATCGGATGGAAATCCACTAAAAAGCGTACGCGTTATAAATATATAAAAATATTTCATCAAGTTTTATTGTTAATTTTATATACTACGTCATATATCTTATATCAGATATTTTTATGTGGCAATTAAGACATATAATTCTAATAGTTTTTTTTGTCATTTCAGAATGCGTACAAACGAGAGCAGAACTTGTGAACTAAAGCTAAGTATCACGATGAGCTTTTGGAGTAACCTATTCTCCATTAATGAGAAAAAATAGAAAATACAGTTTGAAACAAACGCCAAGTGTTGCGTTTTAATGCAATTAAAACTAATATATAAAAATCATTCCACGATCACGTAAACGCTCCGACCAATTCGAGTAGCGAACAATGTTCGTGATTGAAGGATTAATTTTGTGTGTTTCAAGTCTAAATAAAAACATGCATTCCATCTTTTAATATTGTTCCTATTTTGCTTTACCGCGTCCTCTTCCGCGTTTCTTAGCTGGTTCGCTCCCTTTTCTCGTCGATGTAGCAGCTTTGCTCGTACTAGCAACGGTAGTTTTTTTTGCCTAAAACATACATTACATGATTACATATATGTATATATATATATATACATTTTTTTTTTTTAAACTGATATATTTTATAATAGAATCACGAAATAATTTTTAACATTACCTTAATCATCTTATCCAAATTAATATCATCACTCTCTTCATCATCACCTTCTTCTTCCTCCATAAGATCGTTATCCTGCCTAGACCTTTTCTTTACTGTTGCAGTGCTGTTAATTGAATACGGCAGCATAGGAGGATTCTTCTGATATGCTCGCGTAAACGCTGCTTTCACCTGAGATAATCAGTGACGTTAATGTAATTAAAATTTTTATAAAACAGTAAATAACAGTTAAAATCTTTAATCATTGTTTTTATCACAATGATTAAAAATCTTAACTGTTATTAAACAGTATTTTTATTAATATTGCACATACTTTACTATCAAGATTACTCGTAGGATCGCGAATTCCTGGCCAAAGAGAAATTTCTATTGCCGAGTCCAAGTCTTCCCTAAGGAAAAATTGAATATAAGCATACGTATGTCCTCGTGCCTCTTCCAGTACATTCAATACAAATAAAATACGAACCTGGTCAAATAATATTTTCCCATAACATTCATCGCCTCTTCTATACCATCTGTACCGTTATCTATCAGAGGTTTTACGATGGCGTTTCGAATATGGGTCAGATAATCCAAATTCAGGGCGTCCTTGCTTGCGCCCGTGGCTAATCGCGTGTGCGTCGTCAGTTCTTGCATTAATCTGGAAGCAATACAGCGAACGGAGTTGCCGTCAATTCGATTTAATCGCAATAAATCGCGTTACAATAAAAAAAGAGCAGTATTCCGTTAATACCGATTAAATCTCGTGGCCTTCGAATTTCGTCCGAACCAGCTGGGGAATCGTATCAACGGATCGGAGCATCCCGCCATCTCAGTAGTCGGTATGACGAACGAGAAACAAGCGTGCATCGGAAGTAGACTCCACATCATACTGCTCCTCATCATCTTTTCAACGAGATCTCCCTGCGATATACTGTCAGCCGCGTTGCCAATTCTTTCTAGCCTCTGATGACTGCGAATGTAACACAGGTCCATTGATTATCCAGCCTTCATCGCTACAAAGGTGTGTCGTAACATACTTACGGTGACGCTTGAAATAATCTGACTCCCGGATAATTTTCTTGTACAAAAAGGGGTGCTATGTTGTAGTCATGGAAGTATAAGCCGATCTTATCGTCCAGGCTCATACTTTTCTGCCCTTCCGCATTGAACGCTTTCTTCGTGAAGTCGAACGGACCGAGCTTGAAATTCTTATTCTTATGTTTTTTACCAGTCGTTTCCACGTGAGACATGTTCTGGCTGCCGAGGAACTCGAGATGATTTATCACTTGTCGGATATCGTAATTCGTCGACTCGATTAAACGATCGAGATCCTCCGTCGAGATTTTGATGTTCTCTTTGTAGCACAGAGACTTCATAGAACTCTAGTAAAGAGGAATATCGAATTATATCGAGCGAGAAACGTTACTCGGGTTAGATTCTACAAATAAATTCTGTAAGCTGTACCCTGATCTGTTCCACTCGGAGCTTCGGATATTTCAGGTCGTAGCTGTGCGTAGAAATCGTCTTCACCTTCGTGTTAAATCGGTCGTTGCATATACAGATAACTGGCACTTCCGTGGATTTTATCAGACCAACTAATTCCTGTAGGCCACCGCGATCCTCGTTGCCGGCCATACCGTCGACCTCGTCCATCAACAGCACGTGTTTGCTCGTAATTTTTTGTTTATTACCTATAAACGTATTGCGTGTCAGACAAGAAAATGGTACGCGATTATCTCAAGAATTTAAGGGGAGATTCTGCTTTACAAGCCTAAAAAAACGGTAATTTTTAAGAATTTTTTTCAACTAAAACGAAGGTGAATAATTTCAAAAGTTTAATAGTGTTTTATTGTATATTTAAGCAATGAAAAAAAAATTTTTTTATTAATGTTTTTTTAATAAATAATAAAATATTTTGAAAACGTCGCGCTGCTGGAGTTGTTCGATTGTGTACAATCTAGGAGGCGTAATTTTTGTCTAAAGCAAAAAAAACCAATTTTTTTCTTAATTTATATAAAATTATTTTCTATATAAACTAACGAAACTTTACAAATTTTAAAAATTGGATAAGTCAAAACAATTTTTTTTTTATTAAAATTTTCATGAAAATATTTGACCTTTATTTTGCAAAAGTTGTTTAATTAAATTTTTTTTGTAATATTGTTGGCTCATATAGAAGACAATTTTACAAAAATTAAGAAAAAATTTGGTTTTATTTTAGACGAAAATTACGTCTCTTAGATTATACACAACTCCAGCGGCGCGTTACCAAGGCAGTTTATTATTGATTAAAAAACATTTATTAATAAAAAAAAATTTTTTCACTGCTCTAATATACAGTAAAACACTAAACTTTTGAAATTATTCAATTTCATTTTAGCTAAAAAAATCTTAAAAATCATTTTTTTTTAAGTCTTGTAAAGCAAAATTCCCCTTAAATAATATATGTCCACCTGTGACATAGTCCTTCATCGTGGTGTTGGATAACAGTCCCGAGACCGCTTCCTTCAGAAGCGTCTTGTTTCTCGTGTCGGAGGCGTTGAATTCCACAAGATCGTATCCCAATTCCTTACAGACAACTTGCACAGTTGTCGTTTTACCAACGCCCGGCGGACCGGACAGCAAGGCGGCTTTGAAACTTTGCCCGTGAGTTTGCTTGCCAGCTATTGAAACAGAGAAATAAAATTACAATCAGATTAATATCATTTTACCTACAGTATGATTTGATGAAAAACGACAAGATAAAAGCTGACGTACTGCCGTCTTTGAATTTGGGATCCTGACGATTTTTATGCCAATCACGCAGCCATATGTACAAATTGTGTGCACAGCTCTTCTCTCCTTGCTGACCTACAATCTGCTTCATTGTTTTCGGCCTGTACTTCTCAACAAACGGTTCTGACCCAATACTTGTTACTGTCTAGATGAATATAATAAAAACAGAGAATAAATCGCTGGAAATTGTTTTACGGGGTTAAGCCACTTTTGAGGCCTTAAAAGATACCTAAGTTTGGGATTTTTTGTAAATAGATAATTTTATTAAAAATCTATTTAGAGGACATTATTGTATATATATGAGAAAGTAAAAAAATATTTTATTTTTTTTATATCCAAAATAGCTGGCCTACTTGCGGAATCCCTTTTTTCTGTAGCTTCAAATCGGTGTACAAGATTCCAGGCACACGGTTTGACCTTAAACAAAATACCAAAGAATTTTCATTATCTACATATTAAAGACTAATAAAGTACGTAGGGGTATTTTTTTTAAATATTGATTTTTCTCAAAATGGCAATTATTTTACGAAAAATGTGTATTTTTCGCCAGTACAAGTCTTTCTTAAAATAGCTGCCATTTTGAGAAAAATCAATATTTTGAAAAATCCCAACGTACTTCATTAGTCTTTAATATGTAGATAATGAAAATTCTTTGTGTTTTTTTCCAAGGTCAAATCGTGTACTTGGAATCTTGTACACCGATAGAAAAAAAGGGATTTCACAAGTGTAGGCCAAAATGGCGCCGCCATTTTGGACATAAAAAAATATTTTTTTAATTTCTTATATATGTATAATAATGTCCTCTAAGCAGATTTTAAATAAAGTTATCCATTTACTCACAAAAAAATCCCAAACTTCAGGTATCGTTCTAAAACGTCAAAAGTGGCATGACCCCTTAAACTCTTATATTTTATGTAATTTTGTATTATTTTTGCGTGTGCATGTATGTCAAGTTAATGTCTAGATACCTTCTGTGTACTACTGCTTGTATCCGAAGCCTGCTTTGATGGTGACATTTTCGTCGTCACACTGGTTTTCATTGGTGAGGGTGGTGGCGTCTTCTTAGGTGAATCCGATACTTTTTCTTTGTTCGGCGATGGTAATTTCTCGCTCTCGAATTTCCTTAATATTTTTTTCCCGTTTGATTTCACCGACTTCGTCGCAGTTGGCTTGATACCCGTAGCTTTACCTTCCGGTCTCGTGCGAATCATCTCTAGCAGATCATCCTCGGATATTTGTTTGATGCCTAAACTACTGGCCTGAAAAATTTTATTTCATACAGATAAGAAACGAAAATGCGCATGCGCGAAACATGGTATCAGAAAATGTGAAAAACGTACTTTTGCCAATTTTGATGGGCCAGCCTCATCCCCTACTATAATATAATTCACTTTGTTCGATACCGTGTTTACAGTCCGACCACCGTACTTCCGTATTAATTCATCAACTTCCTCTCTTTCCAAGGAATCCAAAACACCAGTAATCACGAAACTCACTCCGGCCAAACAATTTTCGGCACCCTGAGATAGAAAAGATTAATTGAAAATCTGAGCTATGGAATATTAATTGAAAATCTTTCCTAATCTTGATCAAAGAACAGTCTCGACTTCATTCAGAAATATAATGTTATTGTCATATCTAAAGTCTCTTACTGTGGGGATCGCTTTTGAACCGGGATTTCTGGCGCCGCCTCTCTGAAGATACTTCTCATACATAATAGCACGCTGCTTCTTTTTCTCTATCCTCTCTTCAAATAAATCCACCGTTTTGGCTTTCTTCCTACTCGGTGACTTTTCTGTAAGGTTGTCTTCTTCGGACGCAGAGGTAATCGTTGAATTCTTCGAGTTGTCCAAACTCAATTGCTTAGAGGTCTTAGTAAACTTATCGCTTATATCTAAGTCTCCATTGAAACTACCTTTTTTCTCCTTCTGTTTTGAAGGGGAAGCGACTTTTGAATGTACATTATTTTTAATCGGAGATTTCTTCACCTCTTCAGATCTTAATTTACTCGTACTGTTAATTTTACTTTTGGAATCTTCTAAAGAACATGTTTCATGTTTTCTGCTCTTATTAGAATTCACTTCTGTAAACGTTATTCTGTTATATGTCACATATTTGAGTAACAATATTTGTTTAAAGTTTAATAAATTAGAATTATAAACATACCTGTCTTAACTGCAGCTTTGGATTTCTTAGGAGTATCCGCACTTTTGGTATTGCTCTTAGCCTTCTTCTTGTTATCCTGCAACAGGGTGTCTTGAAACACGTCCAATTGCTTAAGCACAGCATCGAAATCTTTGTCATCGTGGAACTCGGATTCCTGGAACAAATTCCAGAAAGCTGTAGAAATATTTCCTAATTTTTCTAATTTGGTAACCTGCACATGATATTTACCACTACTTGCAATTTTTTATACACTTTTGTCTCTTCTATCCTTGTTATCGGCTTCTTGCCAAATAATTCATTAGCAGGTATCACCTTGCATTTCTCGCTCTCATTTTTCTTACTTGCTTTCTTATCACATTCCACGTCATCCTCAGAGTCAGACAAGATGGAAGTTTTCTTTGTTTTTTGTACGACCTGCACAATTTAATTGCCCAAATTGACATTATTGCAAGTAACAAAGAGAATTATAGAAATAACAGGACCATGACAATAAATCGACTAGATATTCATTTGCTACGACTCAAAATTTTTCACAAATTTTCATTAAAATTTTATAATACAAATTTTGAAATACAATTTTGATGTAATATGATGATTAAACCTCTTCAAAAATATGTTCTTTTAGGGAGCATTCACATTAGGAGGGAAAGAACAGAATGAAAAGCAGCAATTGCTGCTTCCTGATTTGTCATTCTACCGATTCACACTTATTATTTATTATTTATTATTATAATGAGAAAAAAATAACTTTCTTCACTTTTTTCTAATCTTCATTCAAACATTTTTACAGAATTATGGAAATATTGTGGCAACTACCAGTGCAACTTGTAATTGCTTCTAACAAATTCTGCTTTTCAGCTCCTAATGTGAACACTCCCTTTAAAGCACACGTTGCTTTCTTTTTTCCTCTATATAGGGTAACTGTCCCTATTAGTGTGCCCTGAACCTATTAGTGTGCTTTTATATTTAAATAAGTCATAAAAATAAACTGGTACAAATAAATAGACAAAGTATTTTTTTTTCTATAAGATCGGAAGAGCA